>NC_060237.1:5199849-5441731 GCF_021155775.2 Neodiprion pinetum | reverse complement strand
GAGGGAGGGCGGGAGGGCGGGAGGGCGGGGGGGGGGTGTACTGCTCTATTAACTCTAACGGGCTCGCATCGACATCCGTCCTCCCTCTCCCCCCCCCCCCCCCCCGCCCTCCCTCCCTCCCTCCCTCCCTCCCTCCCGCCCTCCCTCCCTCCTCCCGCCCTCCCTCCCTCCCCCCCCCCCCCCCCCCCCCCCCCCCGGCCCACCCCTCCCCTTCCCGTCCCTTCCCTTCCCTTCCCTTCCCTTCCCCCTCCCCGCCCACCTCTCCCCCTTCCCTGCCCCTCCCCCTCCCCTCCTCTGAGGAGAGGAGAGGTCCTCTCCCACGACCCACCCGCCTCCTCCTCGTCCACCTGGTCCTCCTCCTCGTCCAGCTCGTCCTCCTCTTCGTCCACCTCCGACCACCTCGGGTAATACCTGGAATAGTAATGAATATATTTAGTATAGGAAACACATCAAAAATATTGTGTAAGGATTAATGTAATTAATGAATTAATTGATAAAATAATAAATTGTACAAGATTATTCATAGCCACTGAATATGTGCTTGCACGAAAAATGAATTGAAATAATTATTGTAAACGTGACAAGTTTGTAATATTTCAGATGAAATATAATTACAATTGCCATTAAATATTATAGGAATATTAATTAATAAATTAATAATACAATAAATTGTATAAGATTATTCATAAGCTACTGAATATGTGCTTGCACGAAAGATGAATTGAAATAATTTATTGTAAACGTGACAAGTTTGTAATATTTCAGATGAAATATAATTACAATTGCCATTAAATATTATAGGAATATTAATTAATTAATTAATAATATAATAAATTGTATAAGATTATTCATAGCTACTGAATATGTGCTTGCACGAAAGATAAATTGAAATAATTTATTGTAAATGTGACAAGTTTGTAATATTTCAGATGAAATATAATTACAATTGCCATGAAATATTATAAAAGTGTTTTACTCACCCAGCACAAATCCTCGTCCTCCTCGTCCTTTTCCTCGTCCACCTCCGACCACCTTCAACCACCTCGAACAACCACCGATAACCACCTCAGGTTATACCTTGAATAGGACTGACAGCTACCGAATTTGGGGTTGCGCGAAAAACGAATTGAAATAATTTATTGTAAACGTGAACCAGGAACCACGGAGCGCTTGTCCTGGAAGTCGAGAAATTTTATTAGCGGACTGACAGCTACCGAATTTGGGGTTGCGCGAAAAACGAATTGAAATAATTTATTGTAAACGTGAACCAGGAACCACGGAGCGCTTATCCTGGAAGTCGAGAAATTTTATTAGCGGACTGACAGCTACCGAATTTGGGGTTGCGCGAAAAACGAATTGAAATAATTTATTGTAAACGTGAACCAGGAACCACGGAGCGCTTATCCTGGAAGTCGAGAAATTTTATTAGCGGACTGACAGCTACCGAATTTGGGGTTGCGCGAAAAACGAATTGAAATAATTTATTGTAAACGTGAACCAGGAACCACGGAGCGCTTATCCTGGAAGTCGAGAAATTTTATTAGCGGACTGACAGCTACCGAATTTGGGCTTGCGCGAAAAACGAATTGAAATAATTTATTGTAAACGTGAACCAGGAACCACGGAGCGCTTATCCTGGAAGTCGAGAAATTTTATTAGCGGACTGACAGCTACCGAATTTGGGCTTGCGCGAAAAACGAATTGAAATAATTTATTGTAAACGTGAACCAGGAACCACGGAGCGCTTATCCTGGAAGTCGAGAAATTTTATTAGCGGACTGACAGCTACCGAATATGGGCTTGCGCGAAAAACGAATTGAAATAATTTATTGTAAACGTGAACCAGGAACCACGGAGCGCTTATCCTGGAAGTCGAGAAATTTTATTAGCGGACTGACAGCTACCGAATTTGGGCTTGCGCGAAAAACGAATTGAAATAATTTATTGTAAACGTGAACCAGGAACCACGGAGCGCTTATCCTGGAAGTCGAGAAATTTTATTAGCGGACTGACAGCTACCGAATTTGGGGTTGCGCGAAAAACGAATTGAAATAATTTATTGTAAACGTGAACCAGGAACCACGGAGCGCTTATCCTGGAAGTCGAGAAATTTTATTAGCGGACTGACAGTTACTGAATATGGGCTTGCGCGAAAAACGAATTGAAATAATTTATTGTAAACGTGAACCAGGAACCACGGAGCGCTTATCCTGGAAGTCGAGAAATTTTATTAGCGGACTGACAGCTACCGAATTTGGGGTTGCGCGAAAAACGAATTGAAATAATTTATTGTAAACGTGAACCAGGAACCACGGAGCGCTTATCCTGGAAGTCGAGAAATTTTATTAGCGGACTGACAGCTACCGAATTTGGGGTTGCGCGAAAAACGAATTGAAATAATTTATTGTAAACGTGAATCAGGAACCACGGAGCGCTTATCCTGGAAGTCGAGTTTCACCGCGTAGCGGACCCGAAGCGCGGGATCCGGGAGGTTGAGAACCCGGTACTCGAAATACGTAGCGGACCCGAAGCGCGGGATCCGTGAGGTTGAGAACCCGGTACTCGAAATTTGCGGAGCGCGACTCTTATGCGTCCGCTCTACTGCGCGGTTGTTTCCCGACTGAGGAATTCGGCTAGCTGATTTTGAATTGGTGACGTTACTTTCTGAACGTCCGACATCCAAACTATGGTTTCGAACTTTGATACTATGTATGATGATGTATGATGTACGATGTATGATGTATGATGTATGATGTATGATGTATGAGGTATGATGATATGATATGATGTATAATGATTTTAGCTTTCACATTTCATACAAGAAATACACACCTTATCTCTCCTGCCGATTCCAGACTCAACCGGCCAGGCCCTTCGATGGTCAGCCGTTGACTGAAGATACGGGTCGGCTAATAACGCTGCCGTTCTGCGACAGTTGGATGATGAAAAATTTCGCTCGTATCTTTCAAATGTGTGTTAAAATACACTCGAAGTGTTAAGAAGCGTCGTTCTTTCTCTCCCTATCACCTTTCTAGGTCTTTAAACCACTACGCAGCGTTAAATACCGTCCCATATACGAAGCATCCATTTCATCTCGTTGAAAATTAGCGCATCCGTGATGTATTACAGTTACTCTGAATTTTTTTCCATCCGAATGCTTTTCGAAAAACAATTCTGCTCCTCCACCCAACGCAGATACTTCACTTGCGACCAGCTAAAACAACGTTTCGATTCTATGCCTATGAAAATTCAAGATCGAGAGAGCAAATGAAAAGTTGTTGGAATAATTATGAATACTAATGTTATGGAATACATCGAGCGCGCGTCGAATAGAATCCCATTTCGAAATGAATAATTCTTCTCTTTTCATATCATAGCTAATCTAGTAATATAGGTCAATAGGATGGTTGGAGGTGTTCGGAAATGGTAGGAGGTGGTCGGCGCTGGCAGAAGGTGATAGGGGATGGTCGAAAGTGGTCATTGATGGTGGGAGGTGGCAGGGGGAGGTAGGAGGGGTTCGAAAATGGTAGGACATTTCAAAAGTTAAAGTCGACGATGATCCGGTGCATAATTTTATCGTTACAGATTTTCTTTTCCCATGAGGCATAGAGTATTCAACAACGATAATGCAGTCCTTAAAATTCATCATTCATCTCTGTCTGGAAAGCTAATTCGCAAGGCGTGGTATTCTATTCTATTTGCATTATTAGAAAAATACCCGTACTCTACATACACTGTTTCTAATCTTTTGCTACATTCGGCTTAATCCCCATGCTTCCACAGCACGAATAGTCGGAAATGTTTTTGATTATCCATAATAAAATAAAAGAAGTAACAAGGCTTAAATTTATTGTTAAAGCTCTAATGAATACATCAAACTGCGGTCGAATCAATTCATTTATTATTAGCACATGACCTCTGTATATTTGATAAATTATTTCTAAATACATTGAAACATATGTATTTATAATGAAATATCATGCAATGGGCTGTGTAAACTATAAACTATAATTTCTATCGAATAGCTGCTTTTGTGTCAACAGGGCTTTGAGACTCAGTTCAGTTCGTCCTCCTCCTCGTCCACCTCCGACCACCTCCAACAATCACCAACCACCTCGAACAACCACCGATAACCACCTCAGGTTGTACCTGGAATAGCAATAAATATTTTCAGTATAAGAACACATTAAAAACATTACGTAAGGATTCATATAATCACAGGTTCTCGTTTTTTGGCTGTAACTTTTGATGCGTTGATCGCAGCGTATTGGGATTGCGCCCAATCGATTTCTCTCGCAAAATTACGTCGGAAGAGTGCCAGAAAGAATTTATTTCAGCACTTTTCAAAATGCCGAAAATTTTCGCCAAAAATGCAAAGGGGTTAGCCTCACTTTTTTTTCATTTTTGGGGCCTAAAATTTTTGGTCTCAGATTCGATTTAAATGACCCTTTCCTGACTAATTGGACCCCCAGGAACTCAGAAAACGCAGCGAAAAGAGCGTGGGATCAACAGGAGAGAAGTTACGAAGGAAAAAGCACCTGCTGAAAAATGTCGAAAACACAGGTTCTCGTTTTTTGGCTGTAACATTTGATGCGTTGATCGCAGCGTATTGGGACTGCGCCCAATCGATTTCTCTCGCAAAATTACGTCGGAATAGTGCCAGAAAAAATTTATTTCAGCACGTTTCAAAATGCCGAAAATTTTCGCCAAAAATGCAAAGGGGTTAGCCTTACTTTTTCTCCATTTTTCGACCGAAAATTTCTGGTCTCAGATTAGATTCGTACGACCGTTTTCTGACTAAGTGGACCCCCCGGAACTCAGAAAACGCAGCAAAAGGAGCGTGAGATCAACAGGAAAGAAGTTACGTACGACAAAGCACCTGCTGAAAAAATGTCGAAAACACAGGTTCTCGTTTTTTGGCTGTAACTTTTGACGCGTTGATCGCAGCGTATTGGAACTGCGCCCATTCGATTCCCCTCGCAAAATTACGTCGGAATACTGCCACAATTAATTTATTCCGACACTTTTCAAAATCGCGAAAATTTACGCCGAAAATGCAAACGGGTTAGCCTTACTCTTTTTGGGGTCTTTAATTGAGTTTTCTGGGCAAAGAAGGGAATCAGAACATTGACGTACCAACAGCCCAGAAATTACGATGAATAAGCGTAGAAATGCCAAGTTCGCTTGCCGTAAGCTATAATTCGTATGTTGTAGCGACTGGAAACTGAGTGGAGTTATGTTCCAACACATCCGTCGAAGAATGTCTCAGCTCACATAGTTGTTATCGTATTATGTCAGAGGCATATTTATGGATAACATCTCTCAAATATATTTCAAACTTATCTATTCTACAGTTGTCAATATTTCTGCTAGAATTTAAAATATCTACATTCTTTGTGAAATAAAAATATTAAAAAGTGCAGATGAGATTATGGGACAATTTTGCACGACTCGTACACTGTATAAATAACATATCATATTTTCCTACGACAGGAAAGCAATAGTTTTCTCAGACGCCTAGTAACATTTCCTGCATAATGAAGCGTCGTAATTATCTACTGGGGCATGCAATATATTCCATCATTGTGTGTCAGCGTTTAGCTGACCATCCCCCTGACATTGCTGTTACCGACACGTAGACACAAATGATAAGTATAAGCTGATATGTATACACATATATTTCAAGTAGCACACGGGTCGAAACGCAGTCGACTATCAGTCAAACATTCCAGCCCAGTACAAAATCCCCTGAATTTGAAAAACTTAATCGGAACTGGAACGTCCTCAAAATGGTAAGTTTGTGTTTGCCTCTAGCTGTGTACAAATGTGTTTTATCCGACTGACATTGTGATGTCTATGCATGCAAGCTAAATATCGAAAGAGTACTGCAACGATACTGAAAGATTTCGCACAGTCGTTGCTACAATCTCTCTGATCTGCCCTGAAATATACCTGCACTGAATGTAGGCAATTTATTTGACGGCAAAGTAAATACGCGTGTGTGCGCCCTACGATACCTAACCTCAAGCCGGGTATGAGGCCCCCTCAATTTGTTAATTTTGTTCCAGTTTAACAATTAGTGGGTGATATCCACATGTTTGCAGATACTTTAGCACGTTCAAAAACTATTATAATGCATCTAACACAGTGTGTACATCGATATTGTCTAATGCCGTAGTAATGCGAAACCTGCATCGAAAGTTATTTTCTCCAGCACAGAGTACCGTTAATTTGAACGATTTCATTCGGGTCAACGCTACGACTTTCTAAAACGCTAGAGAATTCAGGAAGACAGGTAGTATCGGCGAGACGATAAAGAGACGTGTACAGTGCACAATGGAGGTGAATCTAGTGCGAGCTATATTCATATTTAATTCAATAACAGTAACTATATTGGGACTGCTAGTCGCATTTGCAGAGACTTACCTTCCTATAGCAATTACAAGCACATATCGGTATGGAAGGTATGCTGCAGAAGGAAAGGCAGCACTAATTCCACCAATAGAAGTTCCGAAAAGGTATGAGAAAAAAAGTTATAGTACTGTATACAAATTTTCCGGGTCCTAACTCGGAATTTGAGGAAACTATACTAAATCTATGAAGCTGCCATGTTTTTGAGATGACTAAAAACGATCGCTAATTATCCTGTATCAAATTTTCAGATGGTTCAAACATTTCTATGAATTTGCTGCACCTCTATCAACCTACACCTTGTCAATTACATTAAGATTTTATCTTGGAGTTGGAAATGTACCAGTAAACATACTTCAAATCCTCGATATTCTATTTGGGGTGAATCGGCAATCACTAGGTAAATTTTCTTCTATTTTAATATGTGACTTGAATTCCGTGTTACTCTTGCGACGAGATTTCTGTGTACATTGTTAGAAAAACACTATGATCAATTTTTGCAGTACCCTTTTCTTAGTGGTACCTAATCAAGCTCTTATTTTCAGTATCCCCGGAGCACACTACACTGGCTCTAGTGCTCGTAACAATTCACTGTTGGAAACGTTTCTACGAAACACATTATGTCAGTATTTTCAGTAATGTAAAAATAAATCTATCGCATTACATCGTGGGTTTTGTTCATTATGTGGGAACTATATCGTGTCTGATAGGAGAGTCAAATGGATTTTTTAAAGGTATTTTACTAATTCTCCAAAAACAGAAACTTGGGAATTATTTTGAATTACTCATTAATATGACACAAATTTTTTTCCAGGATCCAGACCTATTGTGAATTGGAACGGGTTGACATATATAGATTATAGTTGCTCTATTATATTCTTGTGGGCAACTTATAAACAGCTTATTTGCAACAAAATTCTATCGAATTTACGCAAAAATAAAAAAGGCGAAACTGTCACTTTGCAACACAAAATTCCGAAAGGTGATCTTTTCGAATACATCTCGTCTCCGCTACAATTGTCTGAAATTCTTGTGTACTTGATGCTGACAATTATACTAAGAAACAGCCAAACATTCTATTACATATTCTTGTGGGTGCTTTTGAACCAGGTAAGAATTCATTGAACTCTTCAGAACCAAGTGTTTGTTTTCTCTTTCAAGCTTACGTTACAAACAAAATTGTTATTTTTAGGTAGCAACTGGTCTACTTGGTCATTGGTGGTACGTCGAGTCATTTAAGGAATATCCAAAACAGAGAAGAGCTTTGATACCATGGATATTGTAATTGTACAACATTCACTATTGATTAACACTACGGTATTTTTTTGAAAATTATAAATTGTATTTTGATATTAAAATTTTTAAATATTACTAAAAGTACCTGTTGGTTTGAACGGTGTGATGTTATCTTGAGCTGTGATATAAGTGTATGATGCAAATATAGCAGCAGAGCACTCAATCCATAAAAGCAAAGAAGTCTTAAAATATTTCAACTACGTTCAACTTTCTGGAAACAGTGAATAATCTAACTATGTTATTGTAAACGCTGTTTCTAAAAAAAACTGAAAACGATTTCCATTATTTTCACCTTATGCAAAGAATTAGAACTTTCACTTCTATCACACAAATGGTAATTATGTGGACAAATTAGACCTGGAATGCTGTTTTGGACATAGTGAATATAATATGTTAGTGTAAATGGACATTTAACTTAGATCTTTCCATCTCTACAATAAATTTCAAACCGTCGCATTTGCAGAGAATTGTATTGTAAATAATTTATTCCATCGATTGACGATAATAAATTATCGCTAAATGTTGGTCTTGAAGGAGTTATGTATTTCTTCTGTGTTACGTCCGAGTTTCTTATTTGAAGAGAAGACTGTAAAATGCAACAAACAAATGTTATTATTTTGTAATGAAATGCCAAATAGTTTAAACTTATATTAAAAAATTTATATACCTATACGGATATCCTTGAGCCTTATTTCTAAATATAGAGAGAATTAAGCTGAAGAAAACTGCTACGAGCCCTAATCCAATAACAGCGAAAATTCTTCGTTTTCTGACATCTCCTTTCCGAGCCGCAGCTTCGGTCATCATAATCATTCCCAGTACCACAGCACCATCTAAATTACTATGCTAAGAAAACTATACATTTGGAAACCATTCAACATAAATGTACGAAAATCACATTTGCATTTACACTAGAAGGATACTCAGGACCATGACTATGTAAGTTTCAAGAATAAATTGACCCTGGGACGACCCGTGGATATAAGCAACAGCACCGTTTTGCGATTTGTGGATGAATGGGGGTCCTCTGATATGGTTCCACATCTGTCCAGAGACCATTGCAAACGTGAAGAACTGAAATCGTCCAAATAATAATACAAGATGAGACGATTTCCAGATAAGCGATGTGAAGTTGAGTTAAATATTTCATTGAATTTGAGGACCGCACCAAAGCATTGAGGCCCCAAATCGTCTTGTTGTATATGAAATCCAAGTTATTTCGTCTGAGGTACAAGAAACCACCGATCAATACTAGTAGCATCACCACAGCCACCGTACCAGAATAATTTGGCGGTCTGAATACCCTGATCTGTAGAAAACATGATAGTAAGTAAAATTAAGGTAGTACCTAAGGAGATATTAAAGTCATGTATTTAATTTAACTTAAAATATTGTAATAATCGGAATAACGGAAAACCAGAAGATTGTTAATTAGTTTATACAAGTGGATGAATGTGTGTGGAAGAATGCGTGTGACAAACTTTCCAGTGCTAATAATGCAAAAAGGTGATGAAATTTCAAGTATGTGCAGAGAACGGTGGACATGAAGCAGTTTTCGATCATTATATAATAAATTTGAGTATGGATAATGAACAATGACAATAACTGGTGTTTGTGATAATTATGATAAACCTAACCATCACAAAAGGGAGGCAAATGTAATGATTCAAATATAAATGCGCGATGAACAGGGCACGAGTGGATTAGGTTAGACCCAGGGAGTGGGGAACCTGGTCACAAATTTGAAAGTAGGAGGTTTTGGTCTACGTCTCTCCAGGAGGAAGGAGGTACGGAGGTGTTCCTCTCTGAACTGAAATAGTAACTGATCGAAAATCGACCATTTAAAAATAATAACGGAAATTTAAACTACTGGGACATACCTGTTAAATTAACAATTCAAACACTCGAAAAGCCAAGCAAATTTAAAAAGAGAGACGATAGAACGAGAACATTAAAAGTGCCATAAACCAATATAGTGCCTCGACGAAAAACCGTTATTGACAATACATCGTAATTTCAACCATATACACTGATTTTAACAAGATACACTGATTTTAAATAAATACACCGGGAATGAATGATGAATGAATGATGAATGAATGAATTTTAAAATTAATGACAGCCCATGTGTAGTCATATTTATAAATAAATTAAAATGGTCACTCTACTAATCATAGTTTGATAAAAGATTGTTAATATAGATTTCCCCTCATTGTTAAAATTCAAATATTATTAGAATATATTTAAAATTACCTGAATATCAGTGCGCTCAGAAATCCATTTGGCAATAGCTTCAGCGGCAAATCCGACTCTTTGAATGTCCATAGTATCAGTAGATTTTGGTTTCCCTTTAGGTGGGAAGTGTATGTATACAGGTGCTGTATTCAACCTTAACTGTAACAAATAAGGCAAGCATTTACATATCTGCAGAATGTCTGATAAGATCTGTTTACCATTTGGAAAACATCAGCACCCTCATCAAAGTCTACAACTGCAAAGAACAACTTGTTTGAATACGACTGGGAATATCTGAACGAGTTTGCCACTATGGTGAATTCATCACTTGCGTGTCTGAAATTAAAATAATAATATTGTTACTGCAATAGATGGTAGTTGGTGCACATATGCTCAGATATATATAACTGTTTGAATAACTTGCCTGCAAATTTGACATTGCCTCTGTGGTGCCATGGCTGTAAACATAACAATAACTGAATAATTCCTTGGTGTAGTCTTGACAAATTCTTTGAATTTTCCCCCATTGAATCGGAGCACTGGTCTCTTCATAGCCATTTCACTCAGCTGTTGAACCCGTTCTCCGAGAGAAGGACCCTGGTTCTAGAAATAATCAAACTCTGTATTAACAGTGATCAATGGATCGAAAAGTACAAAGATTAAATTTAGTCGTTAAACCATAGTAATTGAATAATTACAAACACACATATAAATTTCTTGCTTTCCAGTCGGATAATACAGTCGTAGAATTGAGGTTATGTTGTTGCAATTATAGTGAACATTATTAAAAAAAAATGTATTTGTAAGTATAGAAAGTCGATAATGGAATAGAAGATGACTGAAAAAAGTTACAAATATTTTGTACTTTAATGTAACAACTGTAGAAGGCGAACTGCGCTGATACGTCAGCCGGAAAATATACTCAAGAATAATATTTGTAGTACGCCTGCTAGAATAATACTTACGCCTTTAGTCCTGTACTGACCACTGACATGATTTAAATATAAAATGGTGACACTGAAAAGGGTTAAATAAAATCCACACCGCATAGTGAAACGTTTTTAACGAAAATACCTAACAGCTTCAACCTTTCATGACACGTCTACGGTCGACACTCAACAATCAGCTATAAGCAGACGAAACGAACGAACCTGACACATGATTGGCCCAATGACTAAGAACGTGTCAACCCCCAATGGGAGATCCATAAAGGTCCAGGATTAAATATTTGTTAATAGATAATGGCAAAGAAATGAATTGAAAAAAAATGGGGAGTAAAAAAATGGTGTCAACTACATCCAACTGGTAAGAAATAAGTCATATCGCCATGGAACATTGTATATTCCGATGTTCGAAATACAAGTGGACAAAATTCAGAAATCTGGACAAGACTAGCCTGCACCTCGCGCTCTGATCAAACGGTCAATTGAATAAAACAAAATGGTATTTCAGGGTGTACGAATGGTTCGTTAAAAAATATAAAATGACGTAGCATTTGTTTTCTACCATAATAAAGTGGAGGGTTTATAATGATTCTTTGAAAAGACAGAATTTAATTGAACGAAATTTGCACTACGTACGCCCCTGCCCTCCGTTAAACACCTTCTTCGTGATTGGACGATCCAGCGCCGCTGCAGCAAAAGCCATCCTACAATTGGTCATCTATTGTATTGCGTAACCGTTCCTTTCAAGCATTTGAATAGTTTCTATCCTCCACCGTTGCACCACGCAACGTAGCCAGAAAATCTGTACAAACGACGTTAGGAATTTTCCCTCGCAAAAGTTCGTTGTATTCAATACGCAACGGTTGCGTTACGGCAATCTTGGGGGTACAAAATCTGCCACAACATCGCATTTTTAAGATTTTGTTAATCGTGGAAGCTTAGGCATGTCCTTCCCAAGAGCAAGAATACAACGTTTCAACGAATTTTCCAGTGAGTAGTGTTTTACACCGAAATACAATATTCTTTTCCCTCATATCGAGACTGTAAGACATTTCATGAATTCACAATAGATTATTTCGCGCACGAGTATCGTTTACGTATAAATATTCATTCAGCAGTTGCAGATTTCAGTAGATAAACATCGCAGGTTTTGATTAGCAATTTTCGATGGTCGTATCTACCAATCAGCTACATTGTTTCGTTGGGTTGTGATGTGCATAGTACGCAATCGCAGTTACAGTTGCTAAACTGGCATTTCGACGAGCGTCTTTTTGATTTTTTCTAGTTCTCACATGCTAACCTGTCAAAGATTTCTATTGTCTTTATTCCATTTAGTCAACTGTAAGCTAATGGCCGAATTGATTTCTTCTAATTTATAACAGATGACGTACCACCTCCAGGTTCTTACGACCCAAAGATTAAAAACAAAATTAAGGGATTAGTAATTGAGAAAACAGATAGATTCCTTGACAGCAAAAGTATATCGAGTAGCTGTGCCGATTGCAACACATCGACATCAAGCAAGTCTGCTAGTCTCACAAGCTCCTCTGCATTCAAAGTAGTAAGTTCATTGTGATAGATAATGATTGAATTGTCATGAATATGGTGGTGTTCTAATTGTAACAAATTATTTTTCAACGAATTTCTTAGCCCCAATTACCAAAGAAGAAAACCACGACAAAGTCTGTACTCACTTCACCATCTGTAAAAACTAATAAAAAATGCGACTCCAAATACGACCCAACCAAGGAATTGGCCGACTTGAAGGTCGAATGCATCAACAAAGACAGAACTATACAGGAGTACGAGAAACAGATGGAAGAAATGAAGGACGACATTCAAAGGCTCGAAAAGCAATTGATGGAACTCAAAGATAAACAAATAGAAATCGAGGCTCGGCATAAAAAGGATCTAGATGAAATGGTATAAATCAATTATGACTTTGCCAGTTGATCGGTGGTAGTACAACACTTAGTTCACTGATAATTTATTTTCAGACACAAGACCGTCATCTGGCAGACATAGAGATGAAGACTAAAATGCAAAAAGTTCATGAAGATTTTCAGATGGAGATAAGCAAAATGAAAGATGAAGAGTGCAAGCTTAAAACCGAATTGATAAATCTAGCAGAGATTCGAAATGATCTTGAATCCAAACTGCAGCAACGTCAACATTTGGTTATTCAGTTACAATCACAATTATCAATGCTTGAATGTGAACTAGATGAATGTAAAGCTGAAAATGAAAATCTAGCTGCAGAGTCTGATAAATGGGACACAACCCTTACCGCTAACCATGAGACTGAAATAAAAATTTTGAGAGAAGACTTTCAACGAGAGAAGGATGACTTACTGAATCAGTATCAGAGTGAAAGACGTGAAATAGTACAATTGCAGGATAACCTGCATTTTGAAACTACTTCTAAGAAATGTTCAGAAGAGAAATTGGCAAAACTACAGTGTTTGTATTCAGATGTGAGTATTGTGAAGTCCATCGGACTGTTTCCATATTCACGATTGATGTCCACCACGAATGTTGAAGTATTAGTATAGTGATTCACTTCAATTATTATTCCATTAAAAATAATAATCCACAGGTTAAAAGTCGCTTAGAAGAGGCCGAAGGCGAACTTCAAGAGATCAAAGATCATCACTCACAGGTTCTAAAGAATCATTCACAGGAAATTGAAACCTTGATGCATCGTCATGCAGAAGAAATTGCTCGGCTTGTACAGAGATCGGAGGAATTTAAGCAGGAATGTGCAACGGAACGTGAAAAGGTATTTGCACATATCTATTAGCTCGACACATGAATAACAATACCAAACATAACCCAAATTATTAATACCTGTGATTCTTGATTTTCTTCTTTAAGGGTAGAGTAATTGAGGAAAAGGCAATGAGCAAAATACAGGAAGCAAAAAACTCAGTTGATGAAGAGGTGCGGAAAGCTGTTGAAAAGTATGCTGGATCTTTGTTATTGATGGAATCCAAACTGCAAACTGCACAAGAAAATTTGGCGCAAAAGGAAACTGAAGCTATGGAGCTATCGATTCAAGTTGAGGAACTCAAAAATTCTTCTGCCACAAAGGTAAAATTTTAGTTGCGAATTTCCCTTTGGTAAATCTGAGTTTCTTCTGCTTCATATCAGGAAAATAATATTACGCTATCTGATTCCTATTGTTCAGGAGAGTTCCAATCAAAGTTTACAGTCCGAACTTGACCGGACAGAAGCTGAATTAGCTGAAAAGAGAGAAGAAGTAAAAGTTTTGAAAGACCAACTTCGTAATGAAGCAGCTGAGATGGTTACACGACGAAGACGGTTAAGATTTTATCAGATGAGAAAAAAAACTGTGTACCAAATATGAGTGGTAAAAATGTTCTAATATTATAATAACTTTTACACTTTCCAGGCTGGACCTCGTCATGGCAGAAAATCAATTGACTGTTTCTGCTATCAGCGAAAGATTGGCCAAAAGTGATACTGAGGTTGAGCGTCTGCAGAGTGAATTAGAATGGGAGAGAATCCGACTGCGGGAACATAAAGATTTACTAAATACTATGCGCACCAATTCTACCCATGCATACGATCAATTGTTAAACTTACTCCAACAGTTGGATGGAAAGAAAGAGGACATAGATCAGTTGGTTGTCAACAACGTAATAAAGTTTGACACAATGAAATCCTTATTTGACGCTAAGATAAAAGAATTGAACGACGTTGCGGCTGCCGAAATTACAAGACTCGAAGCTGAGTGTGATAAGGTGAATGGCTATAACAGAGAGGTATGTCTAAACAAATGTTTACTTGAAAGGAAATCAGATAAACCTCATATTGAAAATGGCTGAAATAACTAATTCAAAATAACTTAAATTGGTATTTGGTATTGAAAAATGTTTGATTTGAATGCATCATCTCGCATTTCTGCAGCTGAAGCAGCAACTGACAGAAATGACTGGAAAACTGGGCGAAGCTCGAGACATGTTACTTAGAGTTGAAGAGCAGTATGATGGCCAAAGCATTGAGTTAGCGCAGCTGGAACTGACCTGTCATAAGCTGGATAAATTGTACAAGGAGACGAATAAAAAGTATGAAGAAAGTACAGCACAGTTGATGGAGCAGCAAGTTGTCATCGACAAGGTAAGAGCCTGATTTAATCATCAGTAGGCAAATTTAGTCTACTTTTTACGTTACCTATCGTCTATATTTTACAAATGGATTACCAATGTTTCAGGCAAAGAGCTACATCGCCGAATTTACCGACAAACTCGACATGATGCAAGAAAGGAGAAGTTGCAAGGTACATAATCCTCATTTCAGTAAAATTTATCACTCTGTTATTGAAGGTATTTTGTGAAATTATTAATTGTTATACTTCGTGTTCTAGGAACACTCCGTGAAAATAGAAAAGGATAAAGACAAGGTAGATAAGGTCGAAGCTGAACCAAAATCGGAGCTTGGAACGGAGTTCAAATCGGCGGCGTAAGTTGACAGTACTATATCTGGAATACTTAAATACATCTATTAATAATGTTATAAATTGGAAATTTTGAATTCCGTTCACCGCAAAATTTGTACCCGTTGACGTATCGATTGTTTTACAGCGACCTTTCAAAGTTCCTCAAAGATCGGGAGCTGCTCGAATCTAACTTGCGAAAAACCGAGGCAGAGTACAAGGACCTTGCAGACAAATATGCCGCAGTTATTGGCCACAATAATCATAAGCAAAAAATTCAACATATGATACAAATGAAGAAAGAAAAACTGCAATTAAAGGAGGTTAGTATATTATTCGCAGTGTTACTTTTCGTTGTATCGTACGTTTTATTCCGTCATCTGGATCTATCGTAATCAATAATGACCATTGTTACTCGGTCTTGTTTGGCACGTTTAATCGTTCAAGGAAAGGTGAAGAAGACTTGATATGGCACGACCTCGGCCTTGTTATTCAGGCTAAACTAATTTGTCGCTAAATTTTGTCTTAGGACGTAGAAGCAGCGAAGAGAATAATAGCGCAGCAACAGCGTACAATCGAGAAGCTGCGCTCCGAGGAGCGTAACCGGCAGCTTTTAAAAGAGAAAGAAAATCTGCCATCCTCCGTCGTGGCATCCCCACACAAGCCGACGACACCATTAAAGGACAGAAATATTTGAATTCTAATTTTCTGCATCTTAAAACGGTGGATCTCCCTTAATTTGTTGTGTTCGATATTAATTCTAGTATAATCCCACCATTCCGATCAGTATCGTTATCGTTATTACCATTATATTATTTATTCATGCACAAAATTCGTTATGAGTCGCTTGCTTCAACAAAGCAAAGGAACGAACGAAAATTCCCCCTTTGCCTTACTTTTTATTTGCGGTGCTCGGCAGGTAACTGTGCGTTAAAAATAAGAGGACCGTTTTCTTTCTGTACGATCTTGAATCCAGTGGCTTAAAAAATCGTACGAATAGCAACGAAAAGAAAAATGATAGTTTTAATTGCAATTTTTTCTTTTTGGAACTCCTGACGTTCGTTTCTTTGTTTGATTTCATCGTCAACCTTAGTTTTAAATACAGATGATATTTTTTTGGTTTCGCACGACTGAAGTGTACGCAGTACTCACTTTTAACTGTGTTTTTATAAATCCTACATGTATCTTTTTTATTTATGTTTTTATGCCAAACCGACATATTATGCTTCTGTATGGCCTGTTGTAAGCGCATGTTCGTAACTCCCCTTGCCTACACAGATATTGTTTTTCCCATCAACCGATGTAATTTAATAAAGTGTAAGCGTATTTTATTAAAATTTTTCAAAATTCTGATTTAAAACCTCCCTAGTCCCTGAAAGTTCGTCAACGCCCAAGAATAAATCCAACCATTGGGTATATCGCGATTTTGATGTCTGTTTTTTGAAAAAGACGTGTCTCTGTGATATTAATTTCAGGAAGGATGAAAACCTAATTAGCATCCCCCGCGTTTCGCGTCAGAGTTTGTATACCTTCGGCGTTCGACAGCCGCATGGACCGGAAGTAATTTTAGCCGGGCGGAAGCCACCCCGAAATGGTAACATCCGGCGTGTATCAAAACAGCTTATATCTATACTCTCGCTGTAACGTTGATTCGGAATTAGCGGACGGTCAATCTATTTTCGGTACCTACGGCGAGTACAGAACCCGGTTTCTCGTCCAAACATCAATACATCACCGTTAGATTATAATCGATCGTTGATAAACTGCGCTAAACTTCAACATCCCAATTTGGACTCTGAGGAATATTCTTCGACGCGAATTGGCGATTGCGTCGATGCATAAACGCTGTACGCAAGCACTTGCTCCCCGCCGATATACAACACGTTGCGTGTACAGGGGGAATTGCTTTCACCCGCGCGCATTGATCGTTGCAACGTCGTCGAGACATAAGGGGGAACGCTCGCAGCAGCAGCAGCAGCAGCAGCAGCTTCATAAACTCCTCCAATCTCCGTTCTCGTTCATGCAACGGCGTGTTATACGCGTGTATACACGCGCGCTGCACGCATACATCATCGTCGATACTATAGGCGGGTAGATTGGTAGCTGGCGAGAGGCGCGTCAATGGCGCGCTTTGTGTAACGTTACGCCGTGCGGGAGGGGGAGGGCGGAGGGAGACGACCTCCTCGGCGGCCTCCCGTACGCCTATGCATGTACGGGACATACACACGTCGGGTACCTCCGTATGCACGTGCATGTGCTCGTTCGCACATAGGCAGACAGACGTAGCCGAGATGAAGGTGCGCCCACGCGGCTAGGTCACCAGCCGCCCGTTCGAGACGCGAGAGTCGAATGCCCCGCGGGAATTCGCAAGAATCGGAACCGTTCGTTTCACGAGTAACGTACATATCGTACATCGCTTTGCCTGCATGTAGATTATACCTAGCCCAAGGTCATGCCCGGGTCACGAGCTCGCGCATCACGAATCGCGTGGTTAATTAGTCCTGAGTAGATTCATAGCTCGGAGTCCCGGAGCGCGGACGATGTGAACGGTCCTTAAAGGCGGTGGACGTGCGTATGAAAGCCTAGAGTTACGGCGAGGAGTCGGCGAAGTCTTCTTTCATTCGTACTCGTCTATTCTTGTGTGCGTCTTTCTCAGAGAGAGAGAGAGAGAGAGAGAGAGAGAGAAAGAGAGAGATAGAGAGGGGGGAGTACTTCCGGCCTGGGCTATCGCGCTAGGGTCGTCAAAATACATTACGCATCTCGCATGCGACGCGCGTAGTATGTATGCATCACCGAGAGGCAAGAGCAGGACGTAATGCTCTATATCGCAATGCGTCTACTGTGCGTAAAGATTTTTACTCAACAGCGTCGAGTTGTGAAAAATTTTACGGTAGAAAAATAATGATCGTCTGTACGGTTGTACAAAATATGCGGTATCTGTAATATAATGTGTCACGTATATTTTGTTCAGTTTCTGCTGGTATTACACGATTTGCGAATAAGTTGCAGGTTTACTTTTATTTGTTACATACCACAATACGCACGATATTTATATTGAATTTCCTCGACATTTCAAATTCGAAACGATCGATCAAGAATTGCAATTTATAAGAGATTGATTACAGCCACCGTTTATCGCGATATACGCTACATCTTCGATACTGAATTACATCCCGCATCGATCGTCACGTGCACCGCACGTTAGTGTTTATAAAAGCAACACACAGCAATATATTATACGCGAGTTACGCAGGGACATACGAAAGCGCAGCTGGCAGGGCGAAGCCTGTGTCGCTTGTATCCATAATATAAATTACATTACGTACGCCGATTACGTTGGACGTATATCGTACACGTACAGCGAAGGTGTGTTTTAAATGCAGAGAGAAAGACCCGTCAGTCCTCTCGATGCTGCACAAGCGGCACGGCCCAGCGAGGTGAGGGAGAGAAAGAGATAAAGATACATATACTTATACGTACGTATAGAGATAAAGAGAGAGAGAGAGAAAGAGAGATCCCTTCCTGCCCTCGACGCAACGCCGCGTGCACCTATAACCAACCTACCAACCACCAACCTCTGCGGAGTTTGTTGCACCTGAGCATTGTTCTCCTCAGCGCGTGTCCTTGGCAAGGTCACGCGTCGTACACGCACCGCGTTGCCGTGACGCGAGTCGCGGGTCGCGGGTTCCGCGGTGGCGTTCGTCGTTCCTTCTTTCCTTCGCACGCTCGTCGAATACCTCTCTCCCTCCTCCGGTAATCCTCCGTCACTGGTGCATAGTCTCGCCCACGCGTTCCTCGGCTTTACGTTATACCTACAAAAAAGAGAGAGAGAGGGAGAGAGAGAGGCGCGGTCGAAGATCCAACGACCTCAATATAACGCCTGCAATTGAGAGTTTCTATTCTCTAGTTTCCCCCAGCGTAGCGTTTCTACGGTACATTGTACACGCAGTTGCACTCTTCTCTGCACGCAGGTACTCCGCGTCGCGTCTCATTTCACTTACGACTCCTATTATTCGTTTATACTTCGTTCCTTCGTTAGTTTATTTCCGTACGAGGCGGCGAGCAGTGAGTGAGAAGATTGCGTTAAACCGACCAGGTGTGCACGTGGGGAGATCCGCGCGCCCACGCGATCCGTCCCACACAAACGGTGCCCAGCGTCCAACGCCCAGCCACGCGTCGCGACGTCCGTCCCCCTCGGTCCGGTGCAGCCGTCCGATCTTTGCCCGGTTCGCGTATTTCACGAAGGTGATATATAAGGTGCGGGCTGCCTACCTACCCACCCACCCACCTTCCTACCTGCGGACGTGTCTCCTCGTGTGTGCGAGAAGGTGCATTTCTCGACCACTGCATCCACGCGACGCACAGCGCACTTTGAGTGGGTGTACACAAACGTGTCGCAGTCGCAGAGGTGCACCGTACGCACCATAGTCGTGTAATAATAATATACGGAGTCTATACGAAAGAACCGGCGACTGCGGAGTAGGAGGATGAGGAGGATGAGGAGGTGGAGAGGGAGAAGGAGAGCGGAGGGGAAGGAAGTCGAAGGAAGGAAGGGAAGGACGCTCGCCCTCGGGGACTCGCGGCATACTACGTACGTAGGTGCAATGCCCTCCCGCGTCCGCTCCCATCGTCCTCTTCACAAACCCGACGGCGTACCGTATAACACACCGTGCACAGCCCACAGCCCTCCGATACCTGGAAGCTAACGAAACTCTTCTCGCGATCGCGGTGCACACTCCTGGAATAAACCGACTATCGACGACGCCTCATCCTCCCCCGTGTAACTATCATCTCGTTACCGATAGCCCTGACAGTCAACTTCGGACCCACGCAAGACGCACGGGTGCGTAAAAACTGCCGCGACTCCGGCCGGTCGTAGAAGATACTTCCCTCGCCCCCCCGCCCCCCCCCCCCCAACCCCCCGCCGCCCACGCCATTAACGAGCGCGAAAAGGAAAACTTTAATCGTATCGTTATTACACTCGTAATTTTGTTCAACGGCAATAAACGTACATGTATGTGTATACCTGCACACTGAAACGCGACAATATGCTTTTTGCCTCGTAAAAGCTTTGTGCACAAAAGTTTGGCTAACGAAGAGTTTATCCCCGACGTTTAAAGAGTTTCAGATAGTTGTATCGTAAAAAAAAAAAAAAAAAAACAAGTAGACAACTTACTTCGATGTGACAACTTTGTGGGTATCTCGTTCGCTCGGTTTCGTGTCCGTACATGTATACGATTTACGCGAAGCTGGGATTGGTCAAGATCGCAATCTCACGTTCGAAAGAAAATGAATATGCTTGTCTCTGGTTCGTTTCTACAACATTTCCGACATTCCATCGAATCGAACTACACAGCTATTCGAAAATCTTCGACTCGTACGTCTTGCAACTGTTTCCATAAGTCAAACCGGTCCCGATTTGCCTAATTCAGAAGAGAGCTCGAATCAGATTCAAGGTCTGGTCGTTCGTCATCTCGTGTTCTCCCTTCTTCCTATTATCGTACAAGTAAAATGCGTTTTCTCGGTTCCGCGCTGATGTTTTCGTGCCGTTGACAACGAGTAACTGCTTCCGGTTCGTTCGACCGGCAAAGACCGGAAACGCCCCCGCCTTGCATCGCCAAGTCCTTGTCCGATGGCTGCGCCGTACGTGCTGCGCGGTCCTCGTAGTTCGTATCTGCCGGTCTCGTCGGTTTCGAAACGTGCCAAGAGTCTCGAGGAGGCCCGAGCCCGAGTCGTAGGCAGGGAGAAAAGACAGCGGCGCGATACACCGACTATCGGCGAAGACCTTTTTACAGCGGGCACGCAATAATCGCGAAAGCCAAGAATGTTTTTCAACGCGTCAAGTAACCCGGAACGATCATTGGCGAGCGTCAAAGCTCGGAGAGAAGATAGCGAATCCCAATGACCGGCACGCAATCAGTCTTGATCGGCTTCTTCGTACATTTCGCAGACTTGTATTTCCCAGAATCGATGCGATACAGCTCGTACCGCATGGTCCAATAATCAATCACGTATGAAGAAACAGGTGTATGGATTTCATCGAATTTCGTTACCATTGATTGACACACCCATCTTTTTACTCTCTCAAAAACCTGAGAGGTACTTTTACTTTGCCTCTTCGCCCGAATCTCAACGCGAGATGCAGGACCGTCATCGGGAAGTGGAAGACGCGGGAATTCGTTGGCTCTTGGCTCTCAGGTAGGTGCGTCAGCCCGGGTCGTAGGTCCCGCGGGCGTAGGGAAGCAGGTAGGACTAAACGAGGGCCGCGACTCGGCGTGTGACATCGCACCGACATCTTCGAATAGCCCTCTCCGGCGCGTTGGCGCGGTCAAACGCCAGTTTTATAGTGGTTTTGATACAAGTCTCGATAACGGTACGATACCCGGCACCGGCAAGGCCATCCGTCCTCCGTCCCGCGGTGGAGGAGAGTCGCGTCGAGCGGATAGGAGGATCACAGGGTAGGGGATAAGAGGGGGAGCGCCGCCCGGGGGAGACTACTTCCGGTCACGTGACGCCGCACGGCCGCGCTTATTTTTCTTTCTTCTTATTCTTAGCCCGTCCGTAGCATCCGCTACTTAATAACCCGGCTGTTCCTGGCCTCCCGGAACGGATGAGAGAGGGGCAGGGGGGGGGGATACAGATAGAGAGAGAGAGAGAAGGAAAAAGAGGGAAAGAGGAGAGATACTGGTAGGGAGGGAGGTGGAGGAACCTGCGACGTATGTACGTTACTTACGAACGTAATTCAACGGGGTCTGGCGAACATGAAAGAACGTGGATGGTCGTTGAGAGAAAATGTAAGATACCAGCTTCCAGGCACAGAGGCATCTCAAAGTTGTGACAATATATACATACATATATCTTTTCGTCAGAGTTTGCAACAAGTCCGCGGGAACTGTGGCAGGTATACGACATGTTAGGATAACCAGATTGCAATATTCGTTGATCCGCAGGAGCCTGCGTCGAGTAGTAGTTGCAGTTCGTTTTCATCAGGTATGTCATGAAACCCAGCTACCCACCTCGTGCCAGTGGGAAGTCGTTTACCCACACTCGCATCCGCGCACACATCGGACACACACAACGCTCAGCCTCTGCAAGATCACGGATATGCCGTGTATGCCTGTGCGCGTTGCGTGCGTGAATTATAGTGCCTACTGCTTGGCTCTATAGGTTTGCAGCTCGTTCTATAAAAGGGAAGCTGTGGCCTTACAGCCGGATGCGGCCCGCTTGCTCGCCTAACTGGCGTTTCCGGTGGTCCTGTACCATACACTCCTCCTCCTCCTCCTCCTCCTCCTCCTCCTCATCATCCTCCTCCCCCCCCTTCTTCTCCGGCTCCAGCCCTCTCATGCATAGCGCTATCTCGGCCCTAAGCCCTCCGTCCGTGTCGTTTTCCACGTCACATCCGCTCTCATGCGGCGAGCGACGATATACACGGGGAGGAGGAGGGTCCAGGTCGTGCGGCGTGTTCCCTTCTTCTGCATCCATGGCCTCTTCCTGCAGACCGTCGCGCACGTTATACGCCGGGACTCGTTGCAGGGCTTTTTCGTTCGGCTGATATTATTATACGCGGAGGCATACGTGATATACATACATATACATATATATATACATACATAGCGGTAATAATATATAACTTAATAACTGTGCATAATATGCAAACCAGTTTATAACTTGGTATAATATTACATAATTGTCAGTTGCTGGTCGCTAAGCTAGCCCTATTTATTTTTCAATTCATTTTTTATGTTTACTTGGAATATATTACACCTTATACACCAGTAGAGTATATTATTTAGTTTCTTATAACTTACCGTTACATAGATGATAATTCCACCGATATCTTGCAACTGCAGCGATAGAATACTCGACGAAATTGCTGCATGATCCATATAGGTATATGCATATCTCACTGGCCAATCCCACGCAGCAATGCCTTGCAGAAAATATCCGTTATTATAATCGTATCGTGAATAATAATAATTCACGTATTGCGTATATCATTTATATACCTATATGTACTCACTAGTTGAATTTTCCGATTATTATTTTGGATAGCTCTGCACAGACAACTCAGGAGCGCTTTTCTTTAGCATTGCAGGTGCGTGTGTAGGTTGCGTCTCCTTCGGCAGAACAGGACGTATGTAGAATAAAGGATGATGGAATATTTTGAAAAAGAAGTATCAAAAACAGTTTAATGTTTTATGGTTTATGTTGGTCTCATGTTATTCATATTAGTAATAATAATAATAATAATAATTAATAGTAATAATTAATAATAGTTACAATTATAATTATAATAATAACGATTACAGTAATAATAATTATAGCAATGACAATAGCGATAATAACTATATTAATAATAATAATAATAATAATAATAATAGCAGTAGTGGTAGTAGGAGTAGTAGAGTGGTAATAGTAGTAGTGGTAGTAGCAGTACAGCGATAATAATAGATAGCAATAATAATAATTACAATTTTCAATTTTTCAAATACCGTAATGCCTACCTAGGTGTATTTACAAGAGACATTTACAGAGCGTGTACAGGTAAGTCTTTACGTGAAGTATGAAGGTGTTCTTTTTTCTTTTTTTGTTTTTTTTTTTTTTTTTGCGTTTCTGCCTATTCAAAAATAGTAAATACACGACGCTTTTTCGCAAGGCGATACACGAGGAAGATATACATATACATGTACATACACATATGTGCAGTAATAATGTCTCACTGACGTGCGCGTGAGACGTATCGACAAAAAAAAAAAAAATCGATTCTTTTTACAAGTCAACGAGGTACAGAGAAACAACGCATATAATGTTCAATGATCGAGATTTTATAGTTTAATAATAATAATAATAATAAGAATAAGAATAATAATAAGAATAACAACAACAATAAGCGAAGTGAAAGAGAGAAGAGCAAATCGCATGCACGCTGTTCGGCACAGGCGAGTCCCTCTTCAAGTTTCGATAATTCTCCACTGCGATTACGTATGTCATATCATATTATGCATGTGTTATTTACTGTCCATTTATTGACCAGCATTCGAAAACGGTGTCTTGTTGTTATCTATGCAAGGAGCCAAGGCGAGGGAGAGACTAAGACGGTTAGGGAATAGAATTTTATGACTAAAGGGGGAAATAAAAATGTCCGATTAATCTTCAAAAAATCGTAAAGGTAGACGGAAGATTTGTTTGAAAATTTAATGAGAGTCAGGCAAAGGTGCAGTAACGATGTATTCTCGGGATAAGAAAAATAAAAAAGAAACGACTTAGAAATATCGAACCTTTATAAATTTGTTTCATTCATTGGATACTATCTACCAATATATATATATATATATATATGACGACCTATGTATTTCCAGTATTATTTACTTCTAGGAGTATACATCAATCGACTTGACCTGCGCGTGGAGTATGATTTCACTTTCGGTTCATTGTACGAACACCGTTGTTTCTTCAGCATTGTTATCATTATTACCATTGCTGTACAAGTTTTTTCAAATTATCCATTCGTTTTACAATTAATAATGTCGAATTTGAGTATGTGTTACATACTTCGATTAAATTTTAAACAGGTATCGTGAAAAGAGTGCCTCGTGACTTTGCGTGATTACAATTGCACGTGAAAGTGAAATTTTACAAAAAATTCACATGTATGTACGTATACTTTCGTTTCTTGCACACAACACACATTGTAGATCTAAACTATAAGATGAAAATAATCTAAATCCTTTCCAATTCTCTACAATATCGATACGATATCTGTATACATGATCAACGACAAGTATACATGGCGAAGGTATATTTTGCTTTCGTTTTTTTTCTTTTCTTTTTACCGTTGGCAAAATTTTCTCAAATTTAAATTAGGAACCACTCTTCGTCTTCCATCTCTCCCGATGCGCAGACAGTACCGTAATACACGTCAGATAATTGAAATGGATTTTCGACACTTGCACCTACGTCTACTACTACTATAATATATATTTATGTATATTCGCGAAACGTTTTAGCGTGTGAAATGTTCGCTGCATATACAATTATACATGTAAATATGATAAAAGGAAAAAAGAACACCAACTGTATTCGTTCCTTTCGCGTTCCCGAAACTTTCGCGAGACTAGATAATACTGGAAAAAAATTATTAAAATAAAAAACGCCATCTCTCTCTCTCTCTCTCTCTCTCTCTCTTTCTCTCTCTCCGTCTCTATTTTTTCTTTTCTTTCGTTCTATCTTTGTTTTTTCTTTCTTTACGAACAGTTTTCCCCATTCTTTCATTCGATTTGGTCCTTCTGCACTTGCAATCCTCCAAAAACACTGCAAAATTCATTTGACAACGATAGGATGTTGAAGAAAAAAAAAAAAAAGAAACATACTTTTACAAACGCACTGCAATATCGAATATTTAAATCAGAACAATACCCGTGTATCTCGTTCCTTGTATTATTCTCAAGACTAGGATACATTACGTGTATATTTTATAACAACCGTAAATGTGAAATCGTCGTCCTTTTCGTGCGGTCGTATCACCATTATTATAACTATCATTATCATCATCATCATATTCATTATTATCATCATCATCATCATCATCTTTATCGATCAACAATGAGTTCGAACAAAAATGCACCTTAATCCAGCATTTGAAATCTGATCATAGACATGAATTCGGGAAGAGGGGGGGCTGCACGGCGTACGGATCCG
The DNA here is from genome assembly GCF_021155775.2 of Neodiprion pinetum. Taxonomy (NCBI): domain Eukaryota; kingdom Metazoa; phylum Arthropoda; class Insecta; order Hymenoptera; family Diprionidae; genus Neodiprion; species Neodiprion pinetum. Next base: position 5,415,691 of record NC_060237.1, on the reverse strand, counting down.
AGGACAACGCCGTCGACGAAGAAGTTAGATAATCGGTTAAACTTTCCAGTTCCATATTTACCGGCGTCGCAGATACGTCATTGCAACGAGAATATATTAGGAAACGCCGAAAAAAGATAACGAGAAAAACAAAAGCATAAAGCAAAAAGATACCACAATCATAATAATCAGATTTGAATAATTGATGGCTGATTTTTCAAACTTCTCTCAAGACGTAATTTAAAATTTTATCTACACCTGTAGGGTATTTTTTTCAAATTTTACAATCGCAGAAATGAAACGAGGAAAGCTTGATCATGTCGCAGCTCTCCAGCCATTTTTTATCGGTTTCGTCGCTGCGAGTGTATACGTATACAGAATGGAATATACTTTTCCTTCTTCATCTTTCCAATTCAATTCATCGATTTGTTTGTCATTTAATTTCAAAAGTGTTGTTTCCTTTTCACGCTACTCTCAGTTTCTTCTATTTACTCGTTTGATTATTTATATTTGCTTCCATCGCTCCGCTATATATATATTATATATATTTTTTTTTTAATTTTTATCTTCACACGTTTTTTTTCTGCCAACGTTCTCGGGTTTTCATTTAGTTTCCTTTCTAATCTCTCTCTTGCGCTCTCCCTACCTCTCAACCTTCCTATTATACATACTACTATACTTTTACGCTTGCTCTATATATATACGCCCACAAATAAATTAAACGTAAAAAAAGGTTTTTTTTTGTTGCTTTATACACATGTAATATACAATATATTTTAGTTTTCTTTTACTATATAATAATAGTGATAATAATAATAATAATAATAATAGTAATAGTAATAATAGTAGTAGTAGTAGTTAATGACAATAGTAATAATAATAGTAATGACAGTAATAGTAATAATAATATTTATACATATATTTGTGACACGTACACCTACGCATAACCGTGTGCCGAAATTGTAATTACAACGTTAGCTCAACGTTTGTATACTACGTACGATGTGAGAAATACGTAAACAGGAAGGATTTGTACGCGCGAGAATTAAGGTGAGAGTTAAAATGGTGAAAAATTTCGATTTTTGGCGCAAAAACTTAAAATCTTTAAAAAAAAAAAAAAAAAAGAAGAATTTAAAAGTTCAAATTCAATCGTATAATGATAGATAGCTTATTGAACTTTGGACAGAAAATCGTTACAGATTATTTATCGCACATAATTACAGGTATAACTAAATACCTATAGTATATACGTATAGCTAAGGAAATTGAATTTTTTACACGGTGTAAATTATTCACACCTATAATACATCTATAGGTATAATGCGGATGATGTACCTTAGTTCGGCGCCCGGCTTATGTGCATGTATTCTGTAATCGTATTATGACATATAGACACACATTTGCGTGTAGGTTAAAATCTGTATGTATTTTCGTGTACACCGTCATGAATTTTATATACGTACAAGTATATGCACATGCATGCGTACATACATACACACACACACACACATATATATACCATGCAGTCATATATACATATATATATTATATGTCTGCATGGTATATTAAAGGAGAATAATAAATAAACACGAAGCTATCCGAAATTACAAGTTTATACATAGGATCGACTCGTTCCGTGCCCTGGATGCAGGACACTCTCGTCTTTTATTATTATTATTATTATTATTATTACTATTATTATATTTGTTGTTGTTATTATTATTATTTCTTCGTTCTTAATTTTAGATTTCTTAACTTTTTTATCAAATTTTCACCTTAAATGCAACTGTTGTACTAAACGCAACCAATACACTTGTTTACTACACTTCTACTGATTTGAATCAGTTCTCATTCTTTGTTGTTTTTTTTTTTTTCATTCTTCTCTATCATTTACTTCTCTTTGCTTTTATCCAGTTTCGATTTTTCATATCGTTATGCCACCACGAATCTCTCTCTCTCTCTTTCTCTCTCCCTACACACATATACCGAAAACCACCTCGCACACAGCTTATTTCTTTATTTTATAATAATTGTATATATCATATTAGTCTCTATCTCTCACGCCCTTCATTGAACATAGAGAATGTTTAACATTTCATTTCTCCAAACCACCCATCCAAACGAGTCTCATCCTTTCCCTCTCTGCGCGTTGGATAACGTGCCGTATGACTGTGTGTACGAAGGATGGGAGTGTGTGTTTGTATACACAAAATGAGGAAAAAACCGGCGCGTGTCCGTCCGTGCAGTAAGTTATATGCAACGGTGAGTTTTGTGTAACACACAACGATTTACAATTAATACAGTAATATATATATATATATATATATATATTGACCTGTGATACATAATATATAATATAACATAATATAGTATAATATAATATGTACATGACGAATCGTTCGTGAAACGGAGGGGAATGAGCGCACAGCTCCGAGCGTCCAAGTCGGTTCGATCGGCATCGGCGTATACCTGCGATATCGTGTCTCTGCAACAACGCGTAAAAACACACTCGCCGCCGTGTCTCTCATAGCTCGGGTGTGACAGGATCGAGTAATCTCTTTTCGGGATCCCTCGAGTCCCTTAAATTCGAAGGTGCCAAATGCCTGGCGGCGGCCGCGGCGTTCGCGGCGGCGTTCGCGGCAGCGACGGCTGCGGCCGACGGATCGCATCTGCATCCGTGAGACGCGTGACGCGCGTAACAAGCCTCGCAAACGGCCACGCAGCCCTTCAACGGCCAGTAGCACAACAGACAAGGTAGAGCGAGGGCCAAGGCACCGAGGCAAGTCCATCGCGCCAATCGGCTAGATCCGTTGCACGAGCAAGGTTCGTCGGCGCAGCTTCCGGCGCCCTCGCCCTCGTTTTCAACGCCGCTACCGGCGTCGCCGCAGTGATAAAACAAACCCTTAACGCAACAGAGACACGAGGCGTAGTCCAGTGCCGTTTCGGCGGAGCAAAAACAAGCGTTGTCGCACAGCCAACGGCTCGGCAACGGCGGTGGTTCCCTGCAGGATTCGCAACGACACCTGCCGCAGTATTCGCACATTATCGACAGTCCCTCGTCCAGAGGTATCATCGCGCCTCCGTTTCCACCCCCGCTTCCGCCGCCTCCTAGGCCTCCACCTCCAGCCCCGAAGCCAATGCCCCCCGGAAACAAGGAGGACCTCTGTTGCTGTAGTATTTGCTGCTGCTGCTGCTGAAGCTGTATCTGCTGAGACAAAGCGCCCGGCGGGTTCGTCGGTTCCTTGGTGAACGATACCGGCTGCTTCGTTACGGCCGTCGAAGAATTCTTCTTCCCGGGCGACGATGACGCCGGCGTTACCGGTATCGTCGCCGCGTTCCGTCCGTGCTGATGATGATGATGGTGCAGGTGATGATGATGATGCAGGTGATGGTGAAGGTGACGCTTCGTCCTCCTCTCCGATTTCAGGCATGACTTTTGGCTGCTCACGACGTTGCCCGTGGGCCTGAACGGCGTCTCTACGTACTCGTTCACCGCCCTTTCCCCGTCGGGCCTCGGCACCGTCAGCGTAACCTCGCTCGCAACCTGCACGGGACTCCTCGATGTCGGCGTCGGCGTCGGCGTCGCGTTCCTGTTCTGCAGGTTAAGCGAATCCTGATCGGAGACTGGCGGTATCCTGACAGCGTCGTGAATCGGCGCAGGCGGAGGCGCGGGTGCCCGTGAGCTCGTCCTTAAAGTCCCTATCGCGGTGAGCGACGAGGGCGGCGACGAGGAAGACAGCGGAGTGAGCGGCGCGGTTAGGGGCGCCTGATGGAGAGACTGATGACCCGCGGGGCCCGTCGCCGTTTCGGGCAATCTGGGGGGAGGGAGGGGCCGGTTGTGATCGTGGCCGTGGACCCTGGCCAGGGCGGAAGCGGATATCGCCGGGGAGGGTGCGGGGGCGACGGAGGAGGAGAATGACGACGACGAGGATGAGGAGGGCGGCCGTGACATCGGGACGACGCCGCCTCTCAGTTCGAGGCGATCTGACCACCTGCAGATATCCGGTTGTACGACGATATCCGACGTCGGCGGGTGGTGCCTGTAACTGTTTCGCGTCGCTGTTGGTGCCGGCGATGAAGATGCGGATTGCCGTCCGATCGCTCTTGGACTCCTTCCCGGTGATCCAGACGCCCCGCCGTTTCTACTCCATTGCAAATCGCTCGACGTGCCGCGATTTTCAAACACCGATGCCGGGGCTGATCCGGGATTGTAACGCAGTACCGGGTTTCCGGCGATGCTCGTCGTCTCGTCGCCGCTGCAGCTCGTTCGCACTGCTCGTCCTGCCCCAGAACCGACTCGTTGCTGCGGCCCCCCCCTCGGCGAGGCTCCGAAGCGGCCGCTTCCCGTCCTCGCGACGCGCCCTTCATCCCCACCTGAAACATCACAATAGACTTCCTGTCAGACTCGGGACTTTCTGGGGTTCTGTGTCGTCGGCGTAGGTTTATTTCCAGCCGATGACGCGCGGTTACGTACACGGGAATTGTTACAAATTACAAATCTAACAACGATCATTCGGTCCCCAACTTCGTTCGCTTGGATTTTTAGAGAAGAACAAACGGTTCGATAGCAATTTACAAAATTTTCATCGGTGTCGCAGAACTCGAGGTAAAATACGTTTTGATTTTTTTTCTTTTTTTTTTTTACTTTTAAATAAATATCAACACCGTCTTTCAAGTTTCCCAGAATATCAATCCAATTCCCCCGGTTTCTCTAACAAGCCAGCTGAAAATCCAGTTTCGATAGAGAAATATTTATACGCGAAACGATAGGTATAATACAAGTCCGTTAGTCATACGATTGGCAAACACCTCGAACGTTATGTTACGTATATAATGCTCCTATATACAATCTTTTTTTCGCTCGAGTATTATGCACACATAGGCGTGTGTGTGCGCGTGCGGCAAGACGTTTGGCTCTAGACCAACGGTATGAAAGGATATATAGTATGCAAGTATCCCAGTGGGGCGGAATAGAGGTCGAAGGAATGTTGGGTATATCAACGGGTGATTGCCACAGGTCAAAGCTTCCAACCGCGACACAACTGTCCTCTGCAAAGTCGAGAAAAAAAAATCCACCATCTATTTTTCATTGTTCTTCGTCTTGAAAGAGATGAAAATTAAACATTCAACGAATTGGACAAATTATTTTTCCCATTTTTTGCATATGTTAGACGTGCCAACCAATTGACATTATGCTGCTGCTGCTGCTACTACTGCAATAAGAAAAAAAAAAAAAAGATGAAAACAAAAAACTTTGTGGAAAATATAGAGCGATGGGAAAAACAAATTGTTAAGATTGTGAAAGAAAGGTTTGACATATTTTAGAGGAAATAAAAGTCTTTCATATTATAAACCGTAGTGTGAGATTCGTTATCGTATGGGTCTAGTAGTCAGTTCTTGCGTAAAAACTATTATTCGGTTGTAGAATATTCCATAGGAATTTTATTGCCAGCTGAATATTAGCGCATCATAGGTCGACGATGCACACACCGTAACTTTTCTACACGTGTCTATACATCGTCAGATACCACGGAATCGTTGCCAGGGTGATAATCGAGGAAATAACTCTCTCGACTAACTCGGGGAGCGGGAATTACGGTCAAAGCCTTAAAGCGTAAAACGTGCGTTTGACACGTCGTAGAGTATATTTACATACGTATATATTTTTGTACAGTAGTTACGATAAATAATTGGCTTGGCTATCGCTTCATTGAATTCACGATTTTTCATTCGCTCACTCACTCACTTCCTTTCCTTTCCTTTCCTTTCCTTTCCTTTACTCTCCTCTCCCCTCGACTCGTTTAATTGTAAGATCGGCTATAAAATTCTCGAATCATTCAACCTTGACGATCGCGTACTTCCGGTGACTAACTAAGAATGACTATAAAAGAATTGGAAAAAAAGAAGAAGAATAAGAAGCAGAAGACCGAAACGAACCGAAACGAAACGAAACGAACTTGGAGGAATTCGCCGTCGGTTTCCACTATTTAAATTGGATGAAAATACGGTACATCGAATATCCTCAGAGAAACTCGATGCAACATTAACAGTATAACAACAACGGTGTTTAAACATTTTTACAAACGTCGATAAACAAACTGACACGAAATCAGAGCACATTGTCCGATTTTCCACCTGAAACGGTGAAATTCTTACGAGCTCGATTGTGCAACCGAACGTACGAAAAAACTTAATTACCCTAATTTTAATTAATTAACAAAGTAAATCATGCATGTATACGATAAATTACCTCGTGACGAGGGGATGCCGACAGTGTAGTACAGATATAAGTGTGTCCTCGAGTCTACGGGGTTAAATATAATGAAACGAAAGGGTGTAAGGGCCGGTTTCTCGTTTTATCGCAGCGCGTAGACGACGATACGCGAATCAGCCACGTATATGAATCGGATCAAGGCCCTCCGGGTTTCGCGTTGCGACAGCGATCCGTGCGATACGCGCGAACCGAGCGCCGGCCGCTGACTGAACGGCCGAGCAGCGGCGGGGATCGGCGGGGCGGAGGGGCGGGGCTGCAACCTCCCACCATCTGACGGTCGTCGTCGGTACTATGACTGCGCCTCGAAGCTTTTTATGAATGGATGGAAGCTATCATTGAAGTTTCGAGTTGAATGAAAACATTACCACTGTCCCACTGCTGCTGCTGCTGCTGCTGTTTCTCCTGCTGCCGATGATGGTGCTGCCGCTACCGTCACTACCATCATCATCTTAATCATCATCATAGTCGTCATTACGGTCATCATCATCGTCATCATCATCATCATCATCATCATCATCATCGTGACGATGACGACCGCGAACCGCAGCTTATATTCTTTCGAGAGAAAGTTTCTCCCCTTCGAGTCGCACGATATCTCACGTACCTATGCGTACGTACAAGTACGTATACCGTATTACACTGACATGTGTTGTCTGGTCGTCGTATTTAAGCAAGAGGATCAAATCGCGTTACATCCAGCGCGAGTGGAGAGTTTGAATCGTCATCGAGTGCAAAGAATGCAGAGAACGCGGCGGTGTGGTGGACGAATTTAGTAAAACTTTGAAGAATTAATACACGATACACGATCTGTAAATTTGATATTGTACAACGTAAGTATTCGACGATGAATCCTCGAATAATCATTAATTCGCAAAACTTGTTATTGCCCGAAAACGTTAGATACCTACTTTTCTTTACTTTTCTGACAATTGATAATTAAACTTCAAATGAAATATCGAAATTCTAAATATCCTTAATACAGCCAACGTCGAATCGACGAGCCTTGCGTACGACGCGTATCACAGGTATGTACGCATGTATATACCTGGCAACAGGTACCCGTCCTAAAGGAATAAAGTATATTCCTGCTGGATCCGGTTACCGCGTGCGGTACAACGAGCAACGACAATACGGCTATAATACCGACAGCAAAGTCCTGGAGGGACGGGGCCGAAGAGGGCAGGAGGTAATGTCCTCCCCGTAAGCCATGGGTCACTTTAGAAATATTTTCTCCTCTGTATCTCGAGGCATGCCTGCAGCGGCTTTGCCGAGAAAACTATATCACTGAAAGAATTTTACGATTTTCTCTCCGATGCAACCCGAAGAAGCGAATGCGGAATATTTTTCAAGAATATAACTATAGGCATAAAAAAATTCTTTCACCATTACTTGCCGTGGTAAATTCTGCATGCGGAACATTACTAAAAATATACATATAGACAAATTGTTGGAGGATTATTATCGATCTTTACAAAACGTATAATACGACGGAAAAAACGGGTTATCCGTACATGCCATACATGTGTGTGTAAATATTATAAACGAGTTTCCACACAGGTATTACGTATATTAATATAAGCGTAAATTCGAGATCATCGACGATTTACCATCAGGGAGATTCGAGATGATATACGAAAAATACTGACACGTGCGGTTTACTGCAGTGTGCACGGGCCTCTGCATCAGATTACAGTGAAGAACCTGCCTGACCACGCGTCCGATATACCGGGTGTCTGAAAAGTCTGAATCATACAACACGATTATCGATAATATTTTGTTTCATTTTTTACTACCGCCTTAAACTCTCGTTGTAGACAAAACAGGAGAGACGGAAAAAAAAACAACAAAAAAACAGAAATACTTCAATTTCAAAACCGATCGCGGTATAAAACTGCGCACTCTGCTACAGCAAACATCGTCATCGTCAACAGCAGCAGCAGCATACCTTTACCTGTGTATAGAACCATCTTCACGAACGACGAGGAGAAAGAGAAAGAGAAGCAGCAGAGAGAGCATTTGTATTCCAAGAAGTGCTTCTCGCACGGCACCGAATAAATGTGACTCGTCACGTTGCCCCATTGTGATGAGGTCTTTATATACGTTCCTTCGAGGGTGAAGACCTCTTCTTCGCGGGCCCCCGGGGGTTGTGCCGTCGAGGAGGAGTAGTAAGGTTCGATAACTGTGTGGGACCGTGCGCACGTAAAGTATATCTTTCGACTTTTCGTTGGGGCCCGATGCCCAAGCGTGCGTCGTCTGCCGGCGACGACGAGCCCTCGGCGCGCCTGGGTCAATGTTTTCAGGTCCGCACCGTGTAGCAAGGCCCCAAGGAAGGTCACCCAGCGGGCCTCCCGACGACCCCCCCCCCCCCCCCCCCCAGCCCCAGCCCCCCGACTCCCGTCATCCTCACCGCCATTCCGAGGACCAGCTTGCGTTGTACGCGCCGTAGGTATACTTCTTGGTAAAGGTTAGCATGTTTTTACGGTATATTGTAGATATTTTATTTTTATTTTATTTTTTTTTATTTATTTTTCCTTCACATTATATATACATATACGAATACATTATACGTACGCGAAGCGAATAATCGGGAAATTTTTTCAATCACGGATAATGTTTATACGTATATATATGTGTATATATATATTTTTTTTTTGTTGGAATAAACGATGCGTAGTATGTGGATAATAAATACAGTGTCATAAACGTTTACCCTATATTGCATTATTTACACACACATCATGGGTTGATAAATGAAGTGAGTGAAAATTTTCTGCATAAATACGGTGTATCCGCAGCTCCGTGCAATTGTAATTACGAATAGCGAATCACTCGAGCCGAACTGATTATTCAGCCGCGTTACAAGGCTGTCGGTGTACGTTACATACATCTACATACGTAGTACATATACGCATACCTTATTTTTTCCTACATACACCGGTTTCAGTTTAGCGCGCACCACGCCAAGTTTCATTCATTACGAACGGAGGAGTTTACACGTCACATAGTTTACTACACATACCTGCTACAATACATCCAAGGAAAGTCAAGGAAAACTGTAAAATACTGTACACCAGATTTTTATTCCGCATACTTAATTCTTTCTTGTTTCCTATACAGACTGCGAGATGCAGCATTCGTGCGTGTAGGAATATAAGATCGCTGTGGTTTTCCGCAATGCTGGATCGTTTCGGGATATCGAATGAGAGGCGAGACGAAAAAAAATTTCAACGAAATTAGAAATAAAAAATCTCGCGGTTTCTCAAATACGATTGGAGGAGTGCAGGTTATAAAAGCTGAAGACGGATATCTGTATATAGTAAAATATAAGTAAAAAAGAGTGACGGAAATCGAAACCCGAAACTTGAACGGAGATCGAGTCAACCTGTATCCTGTACTCGGCTTATATAGCCACTGGTTTGAGGACGCCCTACAGTGTTTGCTGGTAGATTTCGACACGCGATTGTACATAAAAAGCAACACCGGATATAGCCTAATATATATATATGTAGTAGTGCCGAATCAATATCCGAGAACCCTTATACATTACATTATACAAAGAAATTGAGTACATAATACATGTAAAATGAGTTTCTTGAAACACGTATAAATTTAAAATGATACCAATTTCGTCAAACTTAAAATTGCTCTCCAGAATTATTCTACAATTTCGTTATAACGCATCTTACGTGCAAAAAATTGAAATTGTTTCCACAATGAAGATCCGAACGTTTTATTTGTTATCGATTTTTATTCGGAATCACGTATAATCGTATACGTCCATCCACAATTAGATACCATTTCCTCCGTATAACAACAACAACAGAGATTCTTTAAGAACGATGAAATCGACATATGTTATTGAGAATTAAAAACGAACAGAAAAAAAAAAAAAAAAAAAAAAAAAAAACAACACAGCTGAAACCGAACGTGCGCACAAAAAGCATTTTCTTTTGCGATGAAAAGTATTCGTGAAACATCGCGGAATAACAAAACTTCTCTTGCCGGCGTAACGTTATACGAGCGAATTCCGTCGTCTCTCCGTCAACTTCGTCTCCCTTCCCTCCTTTATGTTCCGTCATTCGTTCTTTCGTTCTTTTGTCTATTCCATATTCATTCTAAAGCTATTTATTCATACGTACGTACGAATACATACACGCAAAAGTATAGTAGGCGCAGGCAAGCAGGCAAGCAGACAGGAGTCACAGCCGGCTGTGACTCCGCATATATCCTCGCTCTTTATCTCTCCATGTGCCCATCTCCCCCCACCACCCCCCTCGACGTCTCTCTTTCTTTCGCAGGCGTACATCGTTCATTCACCATTATCTATCCCCCCCCCCCCCCCCCCCCTCTCACGCTCCCTCGCTCCCTCGCTCTCTCTCTCTCTCTGTTCGCTCACGTCACTGCGCTCGCGCTCTACCGTATACGCACGTTCATTCATCCCATCTCTTTCGCACACGGCGTTGTTCCTTCTGGTTCTGCTGCTGTTGCCGTAAGTAGGCTGGCTTCGTATGGACACCGTCGATCGAACCGAAAACCGAACAAACTCACGCACGCATGTGCGTGCGTGTACGTTATACGTTTATACACACACACGCACACACATTATACGTTGGTTCGGTAAGGCCACGATGTGCATCCGGCAGCCGTGCAGCACCCAGTGTTTAATCGCCAGCTGTTCGGCTCGTGCACTCGCACACCTCGCGATCAGTCTCGATTTTCACGTTACACGCCGTGTATTAACCGCATCCTGGAGATTATTCATGAAAAACGAAATGAGGAAAAAAACCAAACTTGCTACATACTTCCGAAATTACTGTGCACAGGTAGATACTCGGCAAAGCAGGTACTTACAGGTACATGAATTGATCAAGGGATTAGAAAACTTGTGAGAATTATAAAATTATACGTGTAAAAACTCGTTTGAAACAAACATGTTGTTGGACCAAAAATAAAAAAAAATAAAAAAAAAAAAAAAAAACAGAGATATAAAGCGCACGTTCGGCTAATAATGATATCCTGCATAGATTCTTCGATATCTTAAGAAAATTTATACAGGGTCGAACAATTGTAATCAACTTCTTCTTCCCGACTATATTTGACAATAGAAAATTGAAGACAACGATAAGCCTAATCGCAGAGAATACTTGCCAGGCAAAGTATTATGAATTTCAGTCAACGTCAGGTGATCGTAGACAGCTCAGTACGGGATAATCGCTTAGCAGATGATTTGGCCGCGGGCATAAAAACATCAATTTAGGATAACCCCTGGAAAAAATAACGTATTCCTCAAAGTCACGATTGACAGTAAACAAAAAGTACCTGTCATTCTGTCGTAAAGTCGGTAGCGCCGTTCGGGGGCGAGAAAAGGAAGAAGAGGAAGAAGAAAAAGACGAAGTGGAAAACGGATAAGAAAAATTGGTCTAACGCCGAGCATCCTGCACCCATAATATCGTTATACACACCCCGGGGATACGGTCCGTTGCGAAAACGTTAACCAGTCTTAATTCGTTACGATGTAAACAACTCGGCGATGCCTCGACGAAAATCGTGCCAAAGTGCGCCCCGTTCGACGAACGGGACCCGAAACGTCGTCGACGCGCTTCTATTTTCGGCCCTCGTCTGTATAAACGCGAACGAACGCTCGCCGCCTCCGACCGAGCTTGATATCATCTCCCAACTCCTGCGGATCGTCGTCGTATGCAAGTTTAATATAAGTACCCAGGCGATATAACCGTGGGGCGTATGACGTGACGAGAGGAAGCCGAGGGAGAAAAGAGGAGATTCGCGAATGCTTTACACCGGCGAATAATGTAACGTAATAACGCCGTTTATCAAACCCGACAATACGTTTCATCTATGTTTACCGCAAATTTCGTCTGTTTTCTTCTTCTTCTTCTTCTTCTTCTTCGTCTTCTTTTTTTCCTATCAACGATACTATTTATACAGAATTTCGAGAGCGAGAAATTTGCGGATACGTGATTCCTGCGGTATATTTTTAAACACGCGCTTCGTTGTTTGGGACGAGAAATTTAACTGAATATACTTGACACAAAACGATTATTTGAAAACAGTGAAGCAATATGCCGATAGTCGGGTCACGACGTCGAATTTTCAGAGACAAAAATATATAGATTAGTTTAACAGAATTGAAAAAAAACAACAAACAAACTCGTAACTCAAAATCGTTAAAATATACATAAACATTTATACATACGTATAGATATATTTTGTTCTTCTTACACTTCTACATTTGTTCTAATGTTGTGTATCGCGAATTTCTAAATTAAAAAATTCATTCCACTTCTTCATACTCGCTTCTATTTCCACAATATTTCATCTCCGCCATTTTTCACACCTCGCCGCCTGCGCTTGGTAAAATCTCGCGAGTTTCTCGATCGTTCAAAAATTCATATTGCATAGGAATATATCTAGGTATGAAATACATGCGTTTAGGATCTGTGACGTTACTACGGCAAGTTAGCCAGCTAGCGATGAGTTGGAGGAGGAGGAGGAGGAGGATCGCGAGCATATTACACACATCGAAGTGCTATCTTTAAAACATCTGGTAGGGATTCGCCGCGTGGGGCGGCCTTCATTACGGGCGCAAAAACTTCGCAACTCTACCAAACTCTCCGTCCTTCTCTCCAGCCTCTAAAATAACATCCGCCCTATTCCCCTCTGCTCGTCACAGCAATCGCGCTTTCGTACTCTCACTCTCACTCTCTTGCTCTCTTCAGATCTTACATTCCCCTCGACGTTACATCCTCAGATGCGGATGCGCGTTCTTCACTCACCGCAATTGCGACGATCCTCTCTTTTCGTCTTTCGCTCTTCTAACGATTCCTTCCAAGTACTAACAATACTTGTATAATTATCACCCCCACAATGGACGTTGCAATATGAAGAAAACCGGTCCTATTTCGCCTTCAGAATCGTTGCCACACGATTATTTTACAACATAGATACCTAATAATATACAAGAGGCGAACGCGTGTTAACATTGATTTTCCGGACATCAAATTAAATAAAAGGTTTTCATTGAGCGGTTGTATATATTATATGCGGCACATGATGAACAATTTGTATGAAACGCGTCATCTAAATCGTTATCAATTCAGTAAGGAAGTAAAATAATCAATGTATAAATAAATGTCGTAACATGACAGAATGTTCGGTTTGAGAGAGAGAGAGAGGAAGAAGGAAGTTTGAAGTTTGGAGAGAAGAAAGCGAGTTCGTATATACATATAACAGGGATGCGGGGAGAAATTTTGAAGAGAGCTATGCGAACGGGACAAAAACCTGGAGGCACCGGATATCCTCCAGACGTTGCCCACGCTGCCCACATCATCGCCCACGCACGCGCATTTCAACCGTCCTTGGTCTTCCGATCCATGCCGCATTGTCAGAGAGATACATATACATATATTTACACACACCTACGAATGAATTAGAGGAATTTAGGTGTGAGAGCCTGACGCCTGCACGCGGTGTTCGATAATGCAAGATATAATCGAGGGGATGGATTATTGAGTTCAAAATCCGGATGTTAATAATTCGGCTGAGAAATTTCATTTTTCGATAAATAACGTCGTGATCGAACAGTACTTGGGAAAAAAAAAAATAAGAAATGAAAAACAATATCATATTGAATAATAATCAAAAGCAATACCTACAAACGTAGGTACATACATAACGCGTTTCATCGATTGTGAAAATTATCAAAACCATTTGCTAAGCAAGTTTATCACTTTTGTATACATATAGGTATAATATTTCGTTAGTGTATATTTTTGCAGCAAACACTACTTCAAGTACTACGGAACATCGCTTCGCAATTTTCTGCTTGTATAATTATATGATGTTAAAATATGATATCCGGGATCTAACGTTGTTTACACGTACCTATACCTACGCCACACAATAAACCGTGTTGTCTGACGTGTGTATACACGGAGTAAAAATGTAATTTCTTCGCAGATTTACGTACATTCGGAATTTTTTCAAATTATCCGTTAAAACAGACGCAAACGCGTATATCCGCAATAACCCGCAAACGCGGCACAAAAATGAGGCCTTATTATACAAGAATATAATGTATTATGCATACAGGTATGCATATACAAGGATAAAGTGATTTTATACGTTCCCGTTATTGAAATTACCGGGTTTCACGCAGCACGGCAGCGAAACGGCGCCATACATACAACATCTATATAGGTCCATACTATACAACAGCTCGGGACTCGCGCGTTTAGCCGGTTTATCAATGAACGCCACGTATGACATCACGTGCGTACGACGAACGCGACCGACCGAACGAACGAACGAACGAACGAACGAACGAACGAACGAACGAACGAACGAACGAACGAACCTACACCGGAAACTCTAAGCATGTACTACGTACGTAAATACATACACACATGCGTACAAACATACGTATATTAGGCCTATGTACGCATAGGAATAATATTTATTTACACAGGGTATGAACTAAACGCACACAAGCAGATCCAGCGAATTAATCTGCGTGCTTGCGTTGGATAAATTGTTATTTGTAGCGGATACGTGAAACCTAAAGAGACGTGTAATACATACGCGAGATTGAGGTTTGCGAAGTTAGTGTTGACGATGCAACTTCATGAAAAATTGTTATTTCACAACAAAGTGTAGAAATTATCCTAGTGCCTGTGCTCATATTTTGCAAACATACAAGCAAACAGCTTCCAAGTCATTCGAAAGTTGCAAAATAGGAGTGTTATTTCCTCGCAATGTGTTTTTTGTTTACTTATTTATTTTTTTAAATATTCTCCAGACGATTATATTAGACAGATAAACAAGTTAAGTTTCACGAGGGCAAAGAGATTGCGTTATACATAACAGATTGACAATTTATTAAATAATGATAAACAGAAAGGCTAACAATGTACGTGCACAGCGATAAGACATCTCGATAAACGATGAAAAACTTTTCACCGCCATGAATAATTCCGCCCCATATTGTCCCGTGAAAAAATGATGAAACAGTATATATAATACGAGCTCCGTGAGCAACAATTCGTACGACATAGCGATCGTGTACGTATAGCTGAAGCATCTCGACGTCGAACAGACATCCCGGATATGGGTTACATACGAACGTTCTTAATTGAACGAAATAAAAGAATAACAACAAATCAGAGAATACGTTATAAAGCGAACGTCTGAGGTTTCCTGATCGACACACAGCACCGGAAAACCGCTGTATAATTATACGTGTGGTATTCAAACGTGATATTAGACGTTATACGTATACATGTAATAAATGACCAGCAGAGAAACGACATCCGTATAACAAATTAAACTACCATATACCTACATTTATGCTGTTTCATAAATCGTTCGAACTAGTGGACGGAAAACAAAAATTACCTCAATGAAGACGGGTAATCGAACGGATAAAACAGCGATAAGAAAGTAGCAGAAAAAAAATATATCCAAATTTTTTATCGATTTTTTAAAAAATTTTTTTCCTTTTGGGGCAAAACTTTATTTAAATTTACGTATATATATATATATAATAATCAACATCGGTCTTAATTGTACATATATTCAAATCTTCTATTTCCTGATCGTATTATACAGCTCTACACGCCATGTTTGAACGCGATAATGCATGTGTATATATATACACGTGTATTATATATATAGGTGTAGAAAAATGACAACGCGTGATGTTACAAGACATTATAAGCTCGGGTCGCCGCCCTAGAGTCCTCATCGTATCCTCGTACATGCCGCATGCATGCTGCAGTCAATGTATATATGTTGGGTATCTATATATATTTATATATATATATGTATATATATATATATATGTATATGTAGGTATATACACAGGCAAGTCGACAAGATCGTTGGCTGACGGGAGGAGATGGAATGTGGACACCATATGGCGTGAAGCCTTTGCCCACCCACATGATGCTGCAGTAGAGAGCCGTCGTCATCGTCGTCGGTCGTCGGTCGTCGCACGAACACAACCTCGCCAAACGCAACGCGTCCACCACACGACCGACGTATCCCTACACACGTTATATACCACTGTACCAAGAAAGTATGCAGCAATCCATGCATCGGCATTCGCTGCAAGATCGAAGCGCAGCATCCGGCGCACCCGATTCCTTGCGGTGTATTATAGTAGCAGGAATTTAACGATTCCGTATGCGTTTAATTATTTACTCCCCCTCGTATGTAGACGGTAGTGCGAGGCCAATTTTCCGTAAGTCTGACGGATAATTACTGCAGATCGATACATTGGATATTACGTACGATTTCGTCGATGATTAAATTCACATTCCGCGCACGTATAACGTGCAAGAGCACGATGCATGATTTTCGAGGATAGCACGAGTGCGAGAAAAAAGACGCAAGCCCGTACGCGGCGGCTTGACTCTGCTGCTGGCTCGATCGAAAGAGCACGAAACGCGTACTTCACAAACACAGACGCACACTAACGGAGTAGTATCTTCTTTTCGTGAGATAAACTAGACGACGAGGACGTAGGCTAGCTATTGCTGACCGGATGTGACGTGCACGCGTGTAACGCGGCGCCCGGCGGCGGAGGCTCTCTCTGATATACACGGCGGGCGTTCGGACGAGGAGGAGAGGAGCTGACGATGATCTGGCTGTACGCACACCGAGGCCAACCAGCCAGCCAAGGCATCGTGCGAGCAGCAAAATACGAAGAGAGAATTAAAGAAGTCAAGATAAACCGCGAGAGTTGCGAGAGCGGTCGATGTTGCGTACAAGACTGTCGATTCTGCAGCAACAGCAGCAAGGGAAATAGGAGGACTTCGTTGGGTAGTTCCAGAATTCGCGTTCATACAAGATCATAGTCATTCACGGTCTCGATAAAGAGGTTCTCTTTCGCATTATGCGGGACGGTTAAAATGCGTATAAAACAAAGAAGTTTGCTGCGGTGTACGAGAAATAAATTTGTCACTTACGAAAGTGGAAGGAAGTAAATAAAAGTACAAAAACTATCGTCGATTACGAAAATAATACAAATTACAAACAGTCACGAGTTTATAATTATTACGTACAACGATAACGCGACACAGCTGTGTCAAATAAAATTTCAAACGTGTAAATTCGTCGTAGTAGTACAAATCCTGCGTTGTGTATCACGTTATAACATAATATAATTACATCTTACGTCTGATCGTGTGACGTTTGTAGTCCACGAGCACGCACCGCGGTACAAATATAATTACCAACAATTTCTTCTTTTATCAACACAATAAAAGTCAGTCAGTCATTCGTCCATTCGTTCACAGCGATTCGGTAAGTCGTGTAAATCGGTGTTAAAATCGCGGACAACTATCTTTGCGTATGGTGTGCAATGCTCAGAAAATCGAGGCAAGGCAGCTCGTACAGGCTACCGTTCCCTCCAAGGTGTAGAGCATTCGTACCACCAACCCGTAACATTCAAGCAAGCAGCAGGGACACGTGTGTACCTTGCATATCCGCGCATGTGCCGTCGGCAAACTTGCGAGTTTGTTTCATGAATGGCTCCCCTGCACCTCGATTACATTTGCTGCGGAGAACTCGCGCGTTACGCGACGAGATGCGACGATGCCGCCTGCCTGCCTACCTTCCTTCCTTCCTTCCACCTGTCTACACATTATATTATAACACCCGTGCCACATATCACCCGTTGTACAATCGTACAACATGCGTGCAATCAGCAGCCACGCTGTGTATCAATTGAAAAGAGACAGTGTGCTTGCCGCCGACGAGGTTTTGCATACATATATATATATATATGTATATATGCATGTGCATACACGCGCACGCACACACGTTGCACGCATCTGCGCGCGCGTATAAATGTTCGATGAAACGATTACATTCATTCCAGACCCCGTTCCCGCATACTCACTGAGGCATGTCGCGTATAATACCGGCGTGTAATATTATCATTATCGTTATACGCTTGTTGTGTGGAAGAAGACTTTCTCGCAAAACTTTCTAGCCGCGACGGTTCGTTCATTCACCGTTCCTTCATTCCGGGGTTTCTTCTCGGACGACGATTTACGATTAGTTATTCACCTCGAGAGCGGCGCAAGGTGGGGGGTGGGGGGCTCTTTACCTTCACCGTAAAGGCTATAATACGCGTTTATACGTATGGAGAGACAAACGAACGGGCACCGTAACCTCGAACGTACATAGACAGAGCCAGGTTGTAGAGAATCGCCTGTACCGCATACCACTGGCGTTGCGGTAACGGGGTCGGTATCAACCTTCGTCGAGAGCCTAGTAACGTAAACGTAGAGACCTAGACTCTCACGTCGTGTGCCGCGCGATATTATCATAGCGTACGGATAGGCGTAGAACAAGAGTTTAGCCCGCGTGTGTAAGGTAACGATAAAATGGAAAAACAGAAGCAGCGTTACGTTACGTACAAGGAATATAGCCAGCCGGAATGAATGAAAACGCGAATGCGAATAACGGTCACGCTGCCAAGCAACAGTTGTCGCAGGAATTTTCCTGTACAAATTCAAAAGACGTTATTTTTGTTACGCGACGGGGTTTATCGGGTCAGTTTTAACCATCCATTTTTTCAATTAACAAAAATTCCTAGGAGCATACGATTAATCGATAATATTAAAAGGGCGATTAGATTTTCGCCGTAACGTACAACCATTCGCGCTACACGAGTCGAACGATTCAGTCGCAGTGTACAAGGATACGCAGACTTAGAATCAAATATATTGCGTAATCGATGTTAGGAAGACGTTGAGGTATTTGCCAACCACGAAACGAGCAATAATTTCTGCTCTTGTTCGTGACATGAAAAACAAAAAAAAAAACAAAAAGAAACATGATTACTAACCGTTTCGACTGGGGGGTCGCGGCGGCGCTGGATACTTGGGCGGTGTCAGCTGGTGCAGAAATTGGTTGTTGGGGGCCGACGAGGTCTTCCTGTGTTGTTGAATGAGCAAGGGTTGCTCGCTCGAGGAATGACTCGAACTGCAGGAACTGGAACTGGATGTTGAACTGGAGCTGGAAGAGCGCGTGTTACCGGTTGCTAGACTATTTCCCGCCAAACTGAGGCTCCTTAGGGTCGCGGCACTTAGGTTGTTGGGCGGCCAGGGGGGGCGCCGCGGGGGCAGCGCCGGGGGCGGGGGGCAGTCCAAGGTATCCACACTTCTACACTTTTAATCCACCGACCGCACCGAATTACCTTCCCTCTTCTCTTCCACTTTTTACCGCGCACTTTGTCGCCTTTTTTTCCTCCCTCTTTAGCTCCTCTTTTTTTTTTCTTCTTCTTCTCAACTCTCCCTTGTACGACGCGTGCAACACACAGGCTACAGTACGAGCCCCTTGTATCATATACAGAAACAAAACACACTCTTGTTTTACACGCGTCAGTCGCTGCTGTTATGATTCAGCTGCGGATTTGTTCCGTAACGTCGTTGGAGGTAAGAGAATTGTAAAGGAAAAAAAGAAAAAAAGAACCAATAAAAATCGATTATACAACTTCTGCTCGAAGCACTTGGTCGCTTCTCATACCGCACCTTCCGGTAATTCCGTATTCCGTAACGAAAACGATCTTCGATACAACCGTCTCCGTCACTCGCGTAATAAGATCAATTTTTTCAATCCCACAATAAGGATCGTCGGATCAAGAGAAATAACACTTGAATCAACTTCACTTGTACCGCCTCACCGCGTCACGTGTGGAAAAAAAATAAAATAAATAATAATAATCGAATACATCCGCAATAATAAAATCACGCGTTTTTTCGCGAAAAATAACTCGGATGGGTTTCGTCGTAGTTCAAGATTGTCGATATTCGCGTATAGAAAAGTCACACAGAGCGTACACGTAGACACGGCCGATTGTCCGAAGTAGGTATCGACGAGAGTCGCCTCGAGGTCTCCTCGAGTCTCCGTAACGACGATGAAACGCGACGTTAAACTTCCTCCGAACTATCCGTCGAGGGTGTTTCCGCGTCCGGTTTCGCGCCCTCGTCCCCCGTAGTAGTTTCGTCGTCGCTCGATTCGTCGCGTAAGCCGCGCCGCCGGCAGTCAACAGGCCGCTTCATTCACCGCTTATTTTAACACGACGCCGTCCCCACAAGTAACAGAAATAACCGGGCGTACATACGCGTCGTCGGTCCTCGTCGCTTCTCTTTCCCACACCACCGTATATATTCGTGTCACGCGCGCACATTTACACACGCCAAAAACTTCTCTCGGCAGCTCGGCTCGACTCGACTCGACTCTGGGCTCGTTCCCCCAAGTGCGTAGAGAGAGAACCGAACCGACCGACCGGCACCACCACCAGCGCACTGCCAACTGCCACCGCCACCGTCACCACTACCACACGTACACTGCCACTACCTTTGCGATATCGAGGGATGGGGGGGGGGGGAAGGGCGACCAGTCGGACGAAGGAGGAGCGGAGAAGAGGGGAGTCACAGGGGTCGACGAAGGTTCCGCGAACCTTTTTGTTATTATTCTTCGGTACTCGACGCGGTGTTCTTTTTTTTATTTTTATTTTTTGTTTTTCCCTTCTCGATATTTATACCATATTTTCAGTTGTTAGTTGTTTTATTCTTTTGCTTATTTTTCTTTTTGTTTTTTTTTTTATTTCACTTCCAAAGATCGGAACAGCTATACTCGCTCTCCGGCTCTTAAACTTTTCACGCACCGTTGGCTGAGGAGACGTCTCGATGGCAGTGACCTTTTTCTTTCCCGTAGCGAATGCGAGAATAAATTCTTCTCGTACATTTACTACTACTACTACTACTATCTTCTACTGCTGCTGCTGCTGCTTCTTCTTCTTCTTCTTCTTCTTCTTCCCCTATTGCCTGTTTTATCACTCCTCCCTCTCTCTCTCTCTCTTTCTTGATTGACCCGTGTTGTTATTATACACCGTGTATGACGTTTTATAACTGGGTATACGATTTAACCACCTTATTTCAACTCTCTTGCATTGTTCGAATGTACAGGAGAGCGAGAGAGACGTTAGACGACGTAGTTTTTCACGTCTACATGTGTCCGAACGAACGTGTTATATTAATGTTGAAATAGTTTAAATAATCAACCGAGCAATATTAAACACACACGGTTACCGCACACGGGATCCTCACGACGAATCCAACACTCGCGCATTTGTACGAGATAGAGAGATTCGTTACAATAAACTCGACGACGATCCCTTTCGTT
This sequence comes from Neodiprion pinetum, assembly GCF_021155775.2. Classification (NCBI taxonomy): domain Eukaryota; kingdom Metazoa; phylum Arthropoda; class Insecta; order Hymenoptera; family Diprionidae; genus Neodiprion; species Neodiprion pinetum. The sequence continues at coordinate 5,394,222 of NC_060237.1, read as the reverse complement.
CGGCGTCGTATCGTTACAACACATGCGTTTATCTCCTGTATTAACAAACGTATCCGTTGTCCGCTGTTTCTTCTCTTCGACACGGATCCGTAAGTAAGGTGGTCGGTCGACAGACGATGGAAAATATCGATGCGAGATAAAAAAAAGAAAATAAAATATAAACGCAGGATTGTCAGAGGTGAACAGTTTCCTACGACGAGTTTTCTACAAAGGGCACGTGTCCCGTTCACGTCCGTGAATCAGTTGCGTACGTATCTGGAAATAAGCTACCAACAATAAGTTTGCCCGAGAAAAGAAGCATAACAACGAGGAGAGGAGGAGGACGTTGCGGCGAGCCAACGAACGGGAACGACGACGGTACGTATCGCTTGATAATTTCAGCTGGCCTCGGCGGCCATGTCGGTGTAACCGAGGCGTGGATCTCGTGGCGGCTGCTCGGTGCTGCTGCTGCTGCTTCGGGACACTCACTTCACTGCTAGTTGGTAGTGCACACTCTGCTCTGCTTTGCCCCGGCTCTTTCTCTCCTATCTCCGTCTCTCTCCGTATCCACAGCGCGTCCAACACGCTCTCTTTCTCTCTTCTTTCCTTCCTCTTCTCTCCCTCTCTCTCAATTCTTCTTACGCCGCATACGCGCAACAGCTTATTCCCCGTTTATTCAGCAAACGTTCTCGGTGATCGGTGATCGGGAAGAGGGAGGGGAGGTGGAGGGGCCCACTGGTTTCCGGACACGTGATTGACGCACTATTGTTATTATCGGATAACCACGGAGCAGTAGTAGCGAGAGGGAGCGAAGAAAAATACAAGACAACTCCGCCACTCTACTCCGGACGACTGAACGAACACACTCTTTATGTTAGATATATTACAATATCTTTCCCCGAAACCCGATACACCGCGATTCACAATGACCGTTCACACCGGGCTTGCATAGGCGGTATATTATTATCGCTCTAAAAACTGCAGCAGGACTTCCGTTTTTTTTTTCTCTTCCCCTCTTTTCTCCTAACATCACACTAGGCGGCGCGCCAACGTCACACACTCGCGACGGTTCCCTGTTCGTTTCTGAAGCCGGGTTCTTCGAGTCGCCGCGACCCCGTCGCTCGCTCGCTTGTTTCTCTGTCTCGGCGGCGAGAGGGGAAGCGGAGAGTGGGGCAAGAAGTTGCGCCAACGGCGGAGGGCGGGGCGGGGGGGCGGCACGCAGCGCGCATGCGCTTCGACGCCCCGCGCCTCGAACGGGGAACGCGGCGACGACGAGGCGCGTTTGTGCTGGTTGGGTACCGTGATACTTCATTCATGCTCGTGTTGCGCCTTTACGGGGCGTCTCGCGGCTTCGGAGGCGTTCGGTAACCTCCGTAAAAGTTCGTGGGTGTCCCCTTTTCCCCTCTCCACCGCGCCGCTTCGACCGGCCGCGAAAGACTCGGCTTTCTCTCTCTCTCTCCGTCTCTCTCTTTCCTCCTTTTACACGCTCGTCGGAAATGGGCATCGGCGTACTCGCCCGTCCTTTTCCCTCGCATGGCTCTCCCATCGTCTGCGCGTAGACTTCTAGCCTCGTGTTGTTGGCTCATTCGTATCCTACCGCCTCGGTCACGTTTGTGCAACTATACCTGTGCGCTACAGGCGTGTAGGTATAGGTCCTTCTACTTCACCATCTACACGCAAGATACTTACGCGGAGTCGCCTCATCGTCAGCGCCTCTCTATAGCTCTTTTTCTGTCCCACTCGCTCACTCGCTGCTCCGAGAGATGGAGAGAGAGAGAGAATATACGAAAGGAAGCACAGCGAGGCGAGGCGAGTAGAGTTGAGTCGAGAAGAGGCGAACCGTCCTTACTGCGCTCTGAGACTCTGCCAAACAACCGGAGGTCTATTCGATAATGATGGTACTGGGCATGATAATAACAATAAAGAGACAATCCACAATACGCAAATAATGCTATCTTTCATTATTTCGCACGCCTCCCTTCCCCTTCCACCTTGTTCTGAAATTCATTGAGAGCTGTATTCCGCTCTTGCAACATTACGAGGCCGGAGACTTCCCAGGTCAATGTTTTATTACAGTCGCAATGCCAAGAACCTGTGAAGCCAATGATTATATGTTGTTACGTATGTACTTGCAGCGACGTTCAAGTACAACAGCACTGCACAGCGTGAGAAATTAGTGTCATAAAAATAAAAAGAAAAAGAAGGAAAAAAAGAACCCAACAGGGAATTAAGGAAGGAGAAGATAAACCAGAGAGTTATTTTCGTCATTGTTTCTTTGACGAAGCTTCGTGCATGATTACAGCGCGCGTTGATTCTAGTTTAAATATGTGGCGCGCTTGCGCGTAACGGGATATATGTATAATGCATCTATTTAAAGAATGAACTAATAAGGTTGACTGAGGCGACACTTAGGACTATACTTAGCATAAAACGACAGCTTCCGCGTGGGAAGTAGTTCAAGGCTCGAGTCTCTCTCATTTCCCTTCCCTTCTTCGTTAACAATTCAACTTCCTTCGCGCGTGTGCGGTAAAAATTCGCGGATATATGTTACACGCGAGATGTAAATATTTCGGGGAACGATCATGATTCCGCTGATGTTATACTCTGATTCCTTGTTCCTCGTGAATTCAATACGTGAACGCACGGTTTCCGTTTACGAATCAAAAATCGAACAGAATTATACCATAAAACGTGAATTATACATACACCAAGATCGCGCGGTCCGATTCGTCGCATCGCATATCCAAGAAACGGACAACAGCGTGCAAGTAATAAACTCCCAGCATCATTCGGGCGCGATGGCGTGTTATGTATTATACGTACATACATATATACATATACATACATACATTCTTGTAAATGTAAGTTAATTAATCAATTAACCCTGTAATGACTATAAGAGGGAAGAAGTGCGCCGAGAACTCCGACGATCTAGGTCCAAGGAAGCCGCATGGCTATCAACGGCGTTCCACACACTACATGCCTGTACAGTAAAACGAAATATACATGTATAAACCGTGTACGTAAAGCCAAGAGTACACCGTTTCAGCTTCGGTATTATACATCCACTCAATACACACGTCATGCACGCCGGCACGTACAAGAAAACATTTGTATATCCTGCAGGTAAAAGTGCCTATTTATTAATCACAACCTCGGTAACGACCCTGGATCACGCACGCGAGTTCGAACGGCCGATGACCAGCAGCTTGCAGCAGCGGCATCGTTGCGGGCTATTCGATGTATCTGACCATAAATTATCCCGGATTTTCGTCAACCTTCTCAAGGTCATCCGGTAGCTCCTTCCCAGATCTCCAAGTCGACGCTACGCCGAAAGGTACGGCGTGCGTATGGGTGTAGGTATGTATAAGGAAGTCGGTAAGCGTCGGAGTTCCGCTGAATCTTGGAACAGAATCGGAGTCCCTAATTGCAGAACGGAAGTGCCGAAAACGCCTGGTCGGCATTGTCAGCTGACACGAGTTGGGTTTGCTCTGTCAAAGGAGGTTCGGAGGGTTGGTTGTCTCAACGAGCTGCCGCCCGACGGGAAGTATTTCCGTTCCGGATATCCTCCCCAGACCCGATTATTGGTTCGCACGTGTGCGGTACAAACTAAATACGCGACTAGGCGTAAAAATCTCACCTCACCCTGGGGAAAGGGAAGTTTTTCGGTTATACGTATAGGTACACCGAGAGAAATTTTTAGTTCCGGTTACCGCTCAGTCCTTGACTATTTTCATCTTTTACCACAATCGAAAAATATTGTTCTAGGTAGAAAATGAAAATTAGTTTTATAGCTGTTACCGTTCTGTCTCATTGCGATCACTGTTGCTATATTTTCTCGTAACTGTTGCGAAAATTTAATGCTCGTGCAAAGATAAATTGACGTTAAAGCCTTGACTAAAAAAGTAGAGTAAACCTCACAAACTGATTTTGCGTCGCAATTACCAAAAAATGGTTAGGCGTACGTCGTTTTTCGTAATTCCAACAATATTCAAACAGTTCTTTCAACGATACCTGTTTTACTGAATTTTTCTAGTTACTATGCCAAATAAAAATTTTCTCAGTGTATAAAGTACGTACCTCTGCATCCATACACACTGCAGGATAAACTTACAGGTAGGAAATACTGACCGGTTTCACCGTGGTGGTCTTCCTCCCGTACACATACTACTGAACACGATTGTAACATATCCTTAATGTAGTTACGAATGTGTAATTTTACTCGCGGTCCTTTACCATCGACGGATCGCATAGTTTTTAACTCACAATCAGCCTTGAGACATCGAGCGCTAGACGAAACTCGATTACCTACACCTACTTTTTCCTCTCATTCTTAAGGCCCAGATTCATTCATGATGTTAAAACTGTTATACGGTAAGCTGTTGCTGTACGACTGACGGCGATCGTTCTTCGTTACGTTAGATGTATCTCAAATCGGAATATTATTTTATTAAAATCTTGGTCACGCGCGCGCGACGATTCAAGGCTGAGTAACAATTTTATCGCGAGCAACGATTTCAAATTGAAATATTACGTCGAAATGGATTGTATCGAGAAGGCGCTGCTGCGACTTGTGTACGTAATACAATATCTGCGGTAGGTACATATTTGCGCAACGATAGCACAACTTCCGTCGTTCACTCGAACGCACAGGGTATACTTATTACAACTTATATATGTATATATATGGGATATTCCGCGTCAAATTTGCAACCCATTTACCTCATCCCTTTCGATTTTTGTAATTTTTTAGTACGATGCGGCAGCCGAACCCACAAGGGTCTCGCAATTCTTTTCAGATTTTTTCAGACAACAGTGAAATTTAAAGAAAATTTCAACAACCGATTCCCGAACGCCATTTTTTGAAATCTGAAATAATTCACACTGGTTTTATTATTTAAAATATCATTTTTAAGCATGACAGGTTAGTGGAATCTCAATACTTACCAATACTTTTTTTCGTCTCGGAATTGTTTTTGCTTTGTTATTTCTTACATGCTTCGATCTAAATAGATTGCAGTATCACATTATATTCATGATTTCGCGATCTATGTAAATCGGGGATAGTAAGAAAAAAGAGTACCAAATACCAGTTACAACATCATACTAAAAAATGATGAAAATCGAAGGGGGTACATGGGTTGCAAATTTCACGTGTCACGCCCCCTATACATCCATTACAGTGTATCCGAACTGTATTTGGTTACTCGACATACTCCGAAATCTATGGCGGGATTCAGACGTTCCAGAAGAGTATAAACGAACGACACATCACAGTCCGGATATCCGTGGATATTTCTCGGTATAAATTATCTACGCTAAGCAAACACGTATATCCATACGTATACCTAGGTGTGTACCTATAGTATCGCATTGTCGTTGGACTTTGCGCAAACGAGTGAGGTCCAGGGGACGATGTACCCAATACTACGCACGTATAAAACGTACGTATTCACGTAACGTGGTATCAAGTATATTCCAAAAGACTGCGGTAGGCGCACATGATACACGTATACGCGTGACGATACGTTTTGTACACCTATGCCAGTGAAAACCCGACTCGAACGACATGCGACAAAGCTGTAGAGACTAATTAGGCACCTGGCACCGAGGCATGCGTATTATATCTGTACACATCCGTACCATTCACAATTCTAGTATATTACGGGACTACGTAAGTGGCAACACACGACACCGTGCGTGTACCTGGCGACGCGACAGGGTAGGAGGAAAATTCTACGTTTCGAACTATGCCGTCATACTTGGTACACCTATAATTATACCTTAAACTAATCGTCAGTTTCGAGAATCGATTTTCAGACCATAACCTGTCGGCGTTTTACGAATAATAGTCTGCAGGTATTTTCTCATCCGGAATACCAATCGTCTAATGAATTCGTAAAATTGTATTTGTACACCCACTATACCCAGCGAATTCCTAGCGATACACAAGTATGCGCGTATGCTTGTTCGTATTCTAAATGTCACCCTCGACTACAGCGATACGGTCCGCGGTATATAATATCAACCTTTGTACATATATGTAAGCCGATATCACTTCACCGGAAGTAAGTCACGGAGTGGGTATCATACAAAGCGTTGTCCGCGTTACACACGCACGCTCTGCACTGGTCAGCAAATATGTATGTAGGTACGTTACAGGAATAGGTAAATATGCATATATATCGGTCCAAAGATCTCGTTGAATCGAGATCTTAGTCTCGGGCAGTGGGATTGTCGAACACTCGTGCATGCACCGTGCGTATATGCATGTGTGTGTGTGTGTGTGTGTATGTATATGTATACGGGTGTTGTACGTTCTCAGAGAGGGAGATGGATGGATGGAAGGCAGGAGAGCGAATTAATAGCGACACATGGCAAGAGGGAAACGGTGAAGGAGGAGGAGGTGTCTCTGAATTAAAGAGAAGCATGAATGTGTATAAAGAGAGGCGGTAGAGGTAATCAGCGTATGTCTTGCGGTACGTAACGCCGTTACATTCGCGCAGCTGCCGCAAAGGTGGGCTGCAGGGTACGAGGTATAAGGACGACGAAGAATATATCTAAGAATCGCGACGGGCGTCTACATCTACCCAGATGTAGTAAGTAAGACCGATGATGAGTGAAGAGAGAAACTCGCGAATCGCACGTGAATGAATATGCGGATCGTAGACGCGTTCCGGTACTCGGAAGATCACCCTGATAGGAAAGTCTTCGACCAGGCTCGTGCTGGAAAAATTTTGAATTGCGAACGGAAGGAGCTGTCAAAGTTCCCGGTTTCAGGACTCTTCGGTACGCGCGTTAGTTTTTTCAAATCTGTCTTGAATTGTGGATCGACGAACGATTTAACTCGCGTAAATCTCATCCGGATATTTGGGTGTCTTGATCGTGTTCGAGGCTCGTTCTAATCTCCCGCTAGAAAGCGAGGCCTTCTCGTTCGTTATTACCGTTATACAAGGACAAGTTCGTTATGTGCGAGTGGTATTGGTAAACAGATTACGCGCGGTTGGTTATTACGTAAGTGTCGAGCTGCTGTTGGAATCGGTCAAGACACGCGGCGGCAAGCGGCGTTTTATTGTCCATTGAACAGAGAACCATAAGGAGATCCGTGCCTTGCAAATTTCATTCATGCCAAACTATCGTAATATACATCGCGGAACCTATCTGTGTACGAATGCATGCATGTATGTAAGAAAGAACCGTGCCCCCTTCGGGAACGTCGCGTCTTCCACGATCCCATATACAATACTCCTACATATGTATCATAAACGTACACACACGTGCGCAAACACAGACGTACGCTCGTTTGCCAAAGTCACGCGATACGCGTTTAGATGTCAACTCGCGCAATATGATAATCTCTGGGCATATGTGTGAATATCACCACAAGTAAGCCTGGGGTTTGAGCAGGGATTATTGTACAGAGGCGGGTAAATATCCCCCCCCCCCCCCCCCCCCCCCGCCGCCAACAATAAAGAGTCCGATATTATATCCGATATACATATGTATGTACGTATACATGTACATTAGAGTGGTTAACAAAAAAAAAAAAAATGTAATGTATTTTTTTTTTTCAATGCGGATTTCCTTATAAAACTGTGGTTTATAACGAAATAAAAATCACCTGTGAATTTGAGCTCGATCGGATTTAGTGATTCAGAGGTCCGACTTTCGAGTTTTTATTTTTATTTTTTATTTTTTTTGTGAACCACTCTAATGTACATACTGTGTATACGGTGAGATTCGGGAAGGTATAAGAGGTTCGATGCTTCCATCGGTAAAACTGAGAAAAAAAAAAAAAAAAAATGCTATAATCCCATTTACGTTCACCGATTCAGTCCTGCGGATATACTCCAAATTTTCATGTCCAGGTGATTGAACCGTGCCCACACCGTCGATTATATTATACAAGTAAGTCTGTTGTATACCGCACAGCGTACATCCGACGGAGGGATCGAGACTCCGGATATCACTGAAATCGACGGTATATTATGTATGTACGTACAAGTGACGTGACGAAAATAAATAAGTAGGTATGAGTAAAATTTTCACATTTATCGAATTGGTTTTGCTGTCGAAATGCTGTGATTTTTTTCCCTTTTTCTTTTCAATTTTTTAACGTAAAATCGTAAGTCAATAGCTTGGACTTTGGAAACTTTTCCTCCTGAGAGTTGCCCTATTATTATTATAGACAGGTGCGGTCAAAGTAAAAGCGGTCGTCGTAACGTAAAGACCACACATGGATACTAGAATAATAATAAATGTTCAAAAATTACAGGCAAATGAATTTTCGAATTAAGGATGTATTTTATAATATCGAGTAAGACCGCGACAGTTATTAATTCTTCGTTTGTATAACTTAACGCTAAAAAGAAAAAAAAACTAATGGAAGTGTAACAAAAAATGTATAAATTTTCACAAATATCGAGAAAAAATTAATCACACTTCTCGCTCGATGCGTGCGCGAAAATTCTTAATTAAACAGCGTACGTTAATATTGACTGTCGTTTCTTTTTTTTTTTCATATTTCCTCAGATTTATTTTATGCCTACATATATATTACGTAAAAGATTAAAAATATTTAAGGTTCGATTATTATCTTGGCAAATTTTTTTTTTTTTCCTAAATTCTTATCCTTTTCTTATTTCGTTTCTAAGTTTTCGTTTTCTCGTAGTCCCTCCCCCCCCCCCCCCCCCTTCCCGTCATTTTCCTCTTTCTAACTTTTGATTTTACCATTCCGTATACGCAATTTTATACATGTATAAAGAGCTTATATATTTATATAAAACATACACTCGCGTACGCGTACGCACATGTACGTGTATATAATATGTACAGATGCACAAGTGACATAATTTTCTACGTCACGCACGTGCATACACATACACAAACGTACACGCATAGTAAATATAATATAGGATATATTCGCTCGGCACGAGTCGCGGAGCAGATGTGAGAGGGGCTGACACACAACCCTCTACCTTTAGCTAGATTTACATAACGTAATAATCTTACGTAGTTATTGTAGGTATGGATATATACATGCGTGTCGAGTTGCATAATATGTATGTACCTACGTATATTATAATACGATTATTATAATAGTTATACAATTCTACAGTGATTTTTGCGATTCTTAATTTTGTGACTTCATAATTACTCAGCAAACTCGAGGCGACGATTATAATTATACCTGACCCGCATCTCGAGCTGTACAATATAATTTCGTTTCATATATTCATTACTATTCGCTTGTTATCGTCATTTATCCTATTACCATTATCATTATCATCATTGTTATTACTATCATTATTTATTCCTAAGAAACGTCTACGTTCAACATAGCCAGCTTTCTCTCCGACCTGACAATCCACTTCCTTATACTTCCAGTATACCTATAATCCGTCGAACCTCACATATGCTTATCATATGTGTATATACATATAATAAGAGTTCGTTCGAAGGACCCGCGGCTTTGTCGTGCATAAATTTTATTTGCGGTATTCGTAATATTTTGTTTATCCGCAATGGAAAAGAAAAAGAAAAGAAAAAACCTCGTCACGTATTTCGTATTCGACAGAGAAAAACAAATTTTCTTTTCATCCCGCATCCCGTGGCTGTGAGATGCGGTATGTACTCAATTTATAAACACAATATACGCGACCGAGGTAAACTAGTTGCGCAATACTTACGTTACATTTTACAGAAGACGAGAACGAAATGCCAATGAAACGTTTCAGGGATAAACCAGTGCTTGAATTCTCGATTGATCAAAAGATTTCTTCGCTTGTTTTAACGATAAATAGAAAGAATGAAACAAGAGAAAAACAAAAAAATAAATTCAAAACTAAATACTACACAGATAAATTATAGGCGAGAAAATATCATTGTATGTGTATGATGTATGTATACCATTTCCTGTTTGGCATCGGCAGTTTAGATAAAATTTAGCTGACGATGTGTGTACGTGTGAAGTTTTAATTTGCGTGCAGAGATTGTTGGTGAAGAAGAGGAGAGAAAAAAAAAAAAAAGAAAATTAATAATAATAATAGTGATAAAAAAATTTAAAAAGAAAACAAATTAATTTCGCAATGTGTTCGTTTATGTTTCGTTCACATGCACACGCGCACGTCATTCTTTCTTTTATTTTCTCTCTCTATTTTTCGTTTTATTCTTTGTGTACACAATAATGTTGTACTGTATTATTTTATACTTAATGTAATCGTATTTTGAACATCCGGCCGCTTGTACCGCAGCACGTGAATTATCCAATTATAACCACCGCGGATTTAAAGCTGGTGAATTAATCAGATAAAAATAAGTGGCAAGAGAGTAATAAAATTTGAAAGATTTAAATAAAATTAAATAAAGTCGCAAAACAATTGACGGAAAAAAAACATGTAAAATTAAAAAAAAAAGAAAAAAAAACAAGTTACATGTATCAACAAGCAAATAAGAATACGTTTTTTCATCTTGGACTATACACGTAGCGAACGAGTCACTTAAAACCGTTTCCTTTGCTCCTCTCCCAATGTAATTGTGCGTGAGTTTGTTTGTTTTCATTATTTCATGCGTATTCTGTATTCGTATATTACGCGATGTGTCACAAGTATCATACGGCCTAAATTTTGGATTTTAAATATCATACCCGTGACTGTGTAACCCCACAAACAATTAGCTTGTACAACTATTACCGATTAAAAAATATTAAAATCTAGACTAATTATAATATAATCGATCGATTTAATTGATTTACAATATACATATACATTATAAATATGTATATAGACTGATATAATATACGATTTTGCGTATACAAAAGTGATGCGGATATTTTATTTCATTGTATTTTTTTCTACCTCTTTTTCTAAGATCTGACAGATGTAGAAAAACCGACAACGGAACACGGTAGAACTTCCGTTTATCCGAAGTAACATGGGGAGAGGATTTCCCGGATAATGCGGAACCTCGGTTAATCGAAGGCTTGGACAAGCGAGGTTCTATTGTATAAAAATTTTAATCCGGTAATCAGAAAGAAACTATATCCCGCATTTGTTACACCATCGAGTGTGTGTATGGGCGTGAATAAAATACATGCAGGGTGGGGCGTTTAAAGCGTTACGGAGCAATAGCGCTAAAACTATTGTTCATGTTTAAAATGGTTTGAGAGAAAAGTTGCATTGTTCGAGAAGGTCGTCGTACGGGACTATCGTAATTTTTTTCGGCCAAGGCGCCAAAGCCACGTCACGAGGTCAACGTTCCACTTTTTAAATCAAACCGTGCATTTTATTTATTTCAAAAAACTGTTTTGTTTTTTGTCCACGACAACATTGTTGACGTAGAGACGAGTTCATTGATCTATAATGCAAGGTCATTTTGTTCACGAAAAGTATGAAAATAGTCGAAAAATCAAGACAAGTCACGAGTGATATTTTTGGCGAAAAGTTGACAGGACGAGCCTGCCCTGCGGCTTGTCCACCTCGTTCGCCAGATTTGACATCACTGGATTTCTTTTTATGGTACTTTGTGAAGAAATGTTTCGATTGACTCAACGAAACGTACGTAAATCGTTTAAAAGTGACTATTTTCAGACTTTGCCCGATTAGAAATAACCTTGTATCATAGACCAATGAACTCGTCGTTACGTCGGTAACGATGTCATTAGAATAAAGAATAAACGGCTAGATTTGAAAAAGTGGAGCTGACCTTGAAGTGGCTTTGTCTCCTAGATCGAAAAAATAACGATTATCCTGCACGACGTTCTTCTCGAACAATACAACTTACTTCCAAAAACTTTTTTCTTTTTCTTTTTTTCCAATATCACCAATAGTTGGGAGTGCCATTGCTCTGTAAAACTTTAAATGTCCCACCCTCTACGTACCTACGTGAGTATACATGACATATACCTGGATATTAGTGTAGCTACGTGTACACAGTATACGGGCGATGACGATGATGATGACGACGATGTCGGTTCTGCTAAAGCTGGTGGTGGTGGTGGTGGTGCTGCTGCAGGCTTCCCGGAAGTGAAAAATTAGTCGACAACTGTATCCGGTTGATTTACGACTCCATCATCGTATACACAAGTTTCGTGTATACCTATATATACGTGGATAAGCGTGTATGCAGGGATCATGTTATACGTAGGTATAATAGGTGTACATTATCGTAGGTAGCACAGCGCACGAATACACATACCTATACGCATAGGACATAGACGTAACGATCACGCCAAGTTTTACACACGTGTCATATTTTTTTGTCAACATTTTCCATGTCCGCGTTATTCTCAGTTCGTAAAACACACAAAATGTCGCCGATATAATTGTAAATATAAGAATTTCACCTGCCGCGGGTCGGTATAAATACTGAACGATTATTCGCAAATCTAACGTCTCTCCCTCTCTCTATTTGTTAACACATGTGTTTTTCCCTACTTTTATAGGTAGACGTACACGTGTATGTAACACCTCGGGGTTATATGTCGGGTGCAGATACCGCGTATTGGGTATATTTGTCACGCGTAACGTTATTATCGTTGTTGTTGCTGTTATTTTCATCGTAATTATTATTATTATTATTATTATTTACTAGCTTCTCCTTCTCTCGTTGCCATCCGCGCATTGTCATACCGTCATCTTTGCCGGCTCGTGGTAAGTGTGTATAAAACTCGTTTATCGACTAGAGAATTTGGAAGAGTTTCTTTAATTCTACCATCAACTGCCAATCCGTTTTGTGCAAATCGTCCCTGAAGTAATCCTTGCACGCGTCGATACTCTGTCTGCTTATCTGTAACAGAAATGTGAAGAGAAAATTAAATTCAATATTTTCATACACATCACGTCACGTCATACAATACACATATACTCGTATGTACATAAAGAAAAGATAAGACAAAATGTGAAGTGCAGTTTTTCCTCAACGTTTATTTAAATTGGCTGTACATTAGAAGGCGTAAACCGATTCAATGTATGCGTGGTTAAACTTAAGCTCACGAAGCGGGAGGCGACAAAATGACGTACGTGATAAAGGAAAACTGAATATAGAATAGAAATGTGTGCAAGGTGAGAATAAGATATTTATTGGTGAAAGGATCGGCTTTGTCGGGCCGCCTCGAGTCGCGTAGGTATTACGATACCTCCTATTATAATAATAATAAAAGGGGGTGGGGGCTGATTTCGATAAGTGAAAGATAAGAAAAAGAAGGGAGGGAGAAAAAAGGAAGCCCGACCAGCCTCATGAATGAATGCATCGAGGTAGATCCGAAAGAGCTGCATGGCGGTAGGAACGCGTGTCCCGTAAGCCGTGAAGGAAGAATTTCCGTGAATACCGGAAGTGCCCGTGGATGCGCCGGAAGACAGAGTCTCTAGGCAAAAAAGGAAGAAGGAGATAGATAGGGTGGACGGTGGAGACCGCAGGTGGTCACCGGACGTCGAATCTTCTTCCTTCCTCCGCTCGGCGAGTCCTTGCATACTAAATGCGTTTAACGCACAAAACGCAGCCCTGCCTCAAACACCCAACTGCAGGGACAAAGACCGTTCATGGATGAATAATCCCTGAAGTTTGAAATCGAATTTCGTTCTATAGATATCCTCGTTCGTTCTCGTGTAACAAAAAATATTCGACCGTTGACGGGTTTGATCCGGGCGACGAGGAACCTCGAAGAAGCAGGAAATGGTAAGAAGTAGAAAAAAACTGGGTTACACGTGTCACGTGACGTCCTCGGCTCGTCGCTATGGGAACCAGTGACGTCATCCCTGCCCCAATGACCCAATTCTTTCGAGGGTTGATTCCGAGTCCCGAGTTTTAGGAGTTGAATTTTGAAATCTCACAAGGAGATTGTCAGACCCGAAACTCCGTCAAACTCCTAGGATCGTTTCCTTGGTCTAAAATATGAAACCTGTGATATCCACACAGTTCCATGTTTTCGCGGAGGATAATATTGATAATATCGTGAATTTGATGGGTGAAATTGCCGTGAAAAATTAAACCTGTCGTGTATTTTTCCCTTGAATATCAATTTTCGAGATCTCAGTTGAAGTTTCAATGACTAGAATCTTATAGATTCAATTGTAAAAAAGAGGACGTATCATTACCTCGGATCTGTGGTGAAAGGGATAGAACTACGGTAGATAGAACTATAGATCAGAAGTCGGCGTTGTATTTTGAAACCAAGAAACATCTTTAAACGTTAAGCAAAATCCACGAACCGGGGAGGTCCGATACTCTCGTTGTCGGGTGAAACACGTATACCGGAAGTGACTCTGTACATGCACCGTCGGTAAAACGGCGCATTAAAGTCAAGAAATCATAAGATCTAGTTGGCTGATCGATGATAAATGTAGCGTATAATTAATCTCTCTTTGTACGATCGTATTACGCAACAATTACGTAAAAATAAATACATGCAAGCATGTTTTACGCTAGTTCGACGGTCCCGACGTTACAATATCAGAGGATACGCGATACGACGCAAGTTCGGCAACCGGATTTCGGAGAGTAAAGAGAAAAAAGCCCGAGATCAAACCGAGGCGTGTTTCCTGTCCGCAGATGGTGCCGGTTTACGCTATGCAGCTATTACACGCTCGCCTCATTCACCGTCGTATATACACACATACATATACACGTATGTATGAAACATATGCCTACAGCCGGACCGGCGTCAAGCGAGGTGGACGATTATTACGTGACATATTGTACGCAACGTTTCTCTCTTTTCATTCGCTCCAAATTGTACATACCTACATACGCGCGCAAGCGGGAACAAACGAACGGACGAATGAATGAATGAATGAGCGAATGAATGAATGAATAAACGAATGAATTGCCCTCGCAATAATGTATTTTTCCACGCCGATGTACGTTATTCGGGTTGCACACAGACGCACAACAGTCCCGCTTTTATAGATCCGGACTACGACAGGCATGAGCAAAGGTACAGATTACACGCACACCGATAACGGAGCTTGCTGTAGCGAAGTTTGGTTCGGCTCGAGTATTTTCATTGAGGGCAACGCTGACCTGATTCTGTCGGTTCCGGGGCGTTGCCAGGGGGATGAATGACGTCAGACGTGTCCCCGTTTCTCGACTGTATAGGTGTGTCTGTTTACGGGTGCCTGCAACATCCCCCTAGAACCTCCGGACCAGGAGCATCGAACTCTGGGAATCCCGGAGGCTTGCCGTACGAACGGGGATATTATAAGATGACACGTTTTTTCCCCCATCAAATTGGGCCAAGAAAATATTAGATCGTAGATGTTGCGCTTTTCAGGTCGGGAAATCAGATAAAAGTGCGAAAATGTCTAGATTGGAAGTTTTCTGTAGTTGATGAGAAAAAGGACGAATCATTACCTGCGTATCTGTGTACTGAACAAATTTGGTAAAATCGTTTTTGTTCCCTCAGCGTACTTTAAAATGCAAGAACCACCAAATTGTGAAATATATATATATCTCTCTATACGTATAAATAAAAGAAATCGTTCAAATACTAGAATTCCGCAAAATTGACATTAAGTAGGTATCTAAAGCCCCTTATTTTCGCATACTTCGAACTATCCAAAAAACGTAATGAAAATTAAAACTGTATCCTCAAGTATCGCTGAAACAAAAAATAACAGATGTTGAACTAATAGCCGTTAATTTCGAAAAACTTCCCTGACCTCTACGTACAGCAAAATATTTCCGCAACTTTCGAAACTTTACGAGACTACGATAATTTCGAGTAGGTACCGCAGGTTCTACCGAATTTCTGAATATTTTTCACTAAAGCCCACCCGTTAGATATTCGTTCGTGTCGTCATCCCCCATCTTGACCCAGTTAGATGGGAGAAAAGCTCGTGAATGAAACGGAGCTTTCGTTTATAACGCACGTACGTATAGGTATAGAAGAGTAGAATCATCGTCGTCGACGTCGATATCAACATCACCATCATAATAATCATAATGATCATCATCATCAGCAGCAGCAACCGCCTCGCGAAACTGGGTTACGAGCTGACGGTGCTCGTATCCATCCCCGGGTATCGAGGCAGCTGCCGAATTAATACCTACACGTCACAGGGCCAAAGTTTGCCGCTCGCGAACGATCCGACCGCAGACTTTTTGGTGGCCGTCGCGGGGTCGTCGGGGGGGGGGGGGGGAGGTTTCGGGGTTTTACTCCGGCGTTCGATCTCTCGTCAATGAGGAGAGGAAACCCCGGGGAGGGCGAGGCGCCCGACTGACTGTTCGTCTGTCCGATGAATGAACGACCGAACGAGTAAACGAAATCGGAGACTGCTGGTCCGTTTCGCGGTGCCTGAGAGCGGCATATACATATATCTCTGACTTTTTTTTTTTTTTATTCTTCAACAAGATTGCAGAACTTTGATACACACACGTAACGCACCCACGTCGATCGTCACTTCAAACGAGCGTCAAAGAAGAAGAAGTCGAATAAGAAGTAGGAAAAATCATCACCCCGTGTGACGCAACGTTTATTTTTATACCCATCTCGAGACCGTCGTCATGAACATGAATTCCGTCACTGCCGGTCGGTTATTGCGGTTCGGAATGACGGTTAGATCACCGCGATTTTGCTTACGGGGTAGGTGGTACGTACGCGGATCGAACGAATCATAAATAAAGCGTATAACAATCACGCTGGATGATTAATTCGTCGCGTGGAGAGGGATGGCTGGATCTTGTACGAGCACGGCTAATCGCTATCGCGACTAATTAGCAATTATAGTTTGATTGCGATAAACGCGACATGCCGTGGAAAGAAACCGATCGAAAAAGGAAGGAAGCTGACGCGGCGTGGGCGTGACATTGTTTATTACGCAAACAAGCCCCGCGGTCGCGTGTTTTACTTAAATATACTTACCGCCGCTGAAACCCGGGGCTTCTAAGCACGAGACGCGTTCGAGGCCCGTGTTCAGGGCGCGGTGTCCGCACCCTGGGTGCCTAGATTACCAGGGGCGGGTCCCATTACGCGAATTGACCGACCTCGCCCCGTTCTAGCGGGGAAACGCCTTGAAACGGGAAACGCGATAACCTCCCGCGTGAGTTTTTTCGTTTCACGCCCATTACTCGCTTGTCAATTTGCAAATTGACCCGCCAAGATAAAATTATAGAGAAGACCGTGAAACATCGCTGTACAATTAAAGATATGCGAGAGTGACGGGAATGGGTGAAAACTTATGCCCGTAACGATGCCGTGCAACAAATGCTGATGCGGTATTACTGTTGTTATTTGGGTAAATTTTATTCAAAAAATTTTCAAACACTTCGTGGACTTTCTTAGTCGTGGAAATGGGGCCTCTTGGCGCCATTCTTCGTGCGAAATGAAGACCATTTTTTCATATTTTACAATATGAGAGAGAGCTTTTTCTGCGATCCCTAAACGGTACCCTGATATTTTTTTAAAGATCGTTAGACCTCATTTTGCAAGCAAAATATCACTTCTAGGGTGAATTTCACCTTGTACGACTGTTATATGCGATTCTGCCGAAGCGTTATACCGACTAGGGTTAAGCAACGTTTAAACAACTATAACGCGAATATTATTATATTATTATATTATTGTAGAGAATTCGAATTGGGCTGAATTGGCTCAGGCACCGTTAGCCAAGACTGTCGTAGGTAAACGGCAGCATCTGATTATACATACACCGTTCGAACCGATCGTTATAAATATCATTGCGATATGCGGTAGACGCGTGAATGCGTATACGCGCATGTAACAAGTGTGCGTGATGCGTACACGTGCATATAAGTTATCGATTGCAGAACTATCGGATCGGAGAGACGAGGTCGTCCGGCGGTTTCGATAACCGAGTAAAACGCGAGTATATTACATCTATGATAACATTTCCTAGCCACCTCTCACCGTATCTATGCAACAACAATAATACACGCCTTTTTACCCTCGTCAAATCTGCACGAACACCCACACGAAAATACTTACGTGTATATATATGTATATGTGTGTATATATATAAAAACTGGCGTAACGAAGCACAAGCTGCATCTATATATGTATACGTCTAGTTTTCTGCTTCATACTATAAATACTTATAATGTTATACGTGAGTGTTGCAGCGATATTAACCCTTTGAGTCATAGTTGTAAGTATTCTTAACAACTATTTTATATCCATTTTTTGTATGTTTGGAGAACTTTGAAAACATATTTCTTTGCGGTGTATTGCTATTTGTGATGATATACTGATAGGTTTTCAATGCTCTAGAGTAATGGTTGCGACGTAATGTAAATTATTACTGTTAGAAACAAATTGATTGAAAATAATGGTGAAAATTGAAGGAATAATTCATTTCCGAGAAAATCACCTCTCTACGCATGCACACGTTTTAAATAAATTATAAGTTTTTGGGGTCGCTGATCTCAATCTCAAAACCGGTTTTCAAAATTCAAAACGCCGGATTCGATATTAAAAATGAAAATTTCAAATTCGATCTAATTCGGAGACAAAAAAAACTCTGTCCAGGAGTTTTTGGGACCGGTGATTGCGAATCTGAAGTCAGATTTTGAAAATTCAGTACGGCGACTCTAATCACCGAGCCTGTAAATCCCTGCATAGAGTTGTTTGACCGTATTCGACGAAATTTGAAGTCTACGTCCACCGTATTACATCCAGCATCTTGAATTTTCGAAATCTGATATCATGTTCGTAACGAGCGACCTTAAAAACCATAAAATACTATCCTGTTATAAAAGTTGGACTCGGCACACGAATAACGCGTGACTGAAAGAGTGAACGAAGGGCGCTTTGACCAAAGGATAAAATGGAAGAAGAATTTCGGATTGATTCGCAAAGATAAGGCCCCGCTGCACCTGCACCTTACACCTATACCCATCCATCCAATCGCCCGCATAACCACGTGCTCATAGACACGAAGACCCGCATCCCGTCTAGCCGTCCCCGGAAACCGCAGTCTCCTGCAGCTTCCGTAGCGATCGTTATCTCGTCTAGGGACGAATCGAGGGTCGAGAAAGAAAGAAAGAAAAAGAAAAAAAAAAGCAGGGAGAAGAATGTAAAAAAAAATGATGCGTGTAGTTGAAAATTTCAACGTAGACAATCCGTCGCTGTAGTTAGTTAGCCGCACGTTCTCTCGGGACATACCCAAGACGAAGAATCGAAAGACGTTGTTGTGACAATTGCAGCAAGGGTTATACAGGCAGGTACGTGCGGCTGTTTCACAATCGTATAAGAGGAGTGAAAATGATCCGAACGTGTCGGTTGCACCGGTATCGAAACTCGAGACTTGCACTCAGGTATAACACGCGTCTCGTCGGTAGTATAAAGAGAGAAAATTAGAGAGACACGGCGCTGCGGCGTGGGCCCCGTGAACCGTTTTCATTAATAAAATACGCTCTCGCCTACCCAGCGACAGCGGCCTTTATACGTTGCGTTTGCCCACCATTTAACCACCCACAGGGATCCCCTACCTACGCTGAAAATGCCAAGGTAGAAAAGACGACGATGCTGCGGAGGCAAAAGACGTTGTCCGTATTACACGTTGTTGCGTACACACACGCGCGCGTATACACGTACACCTATGCATACTCTCTGCGTCGCATACGTCGTTTGTGCGTCGACGTTGCAGCAAAGCGAAAGGATCGAGATAACGAGTCGCACAGTTTCCTATCCGACAACGAGCCGGGTTCTTTCTTTCATCGGTATAGATCGGTTGTGATATTGATGCCTAGGTACAGGCGATACATCGCGTATACGTACGATTGGAATAGGTGAAATTTACGCTAAGCTATTCGACGAAGACGACGACGACGACGACGACGACGACGCGTAAAATGTTATAAGAGAAAAGGTCGCGCGCCAAGGTTCCGTATACCATCACTAATTCTCCTCGCGTTCCCGGTTTCCCACGTCTTTCAAATGTCCAAATACCTGTCCGCCTCCGTGCGTTAAAGTAAGAAAAAGAAAAAAGAAAAAGCATATATATAAAAAAATATGTCAAGTACCTATTGCGCTTTTTAGGCAATTTCGAATCACGCAAACGGATAAATAAAAAAGAGGAAATTAATAATTTGTTTTTTTTTTTAATTTTCGCTCTCTAGTTTTTGGTGAAATTCATTTCTCTTTCCTTAACGGACTGATATTACACAGTAAACTCGACTTATAACGTACGAACTTGCGGAATTCGTTGCACAAGTGTCATGCTCTCTCTCTCTCTCTTAATCCGTGGTTACATATATTCCGCACCAGCAATTACGGTTGAAAAATAATCCGTCGTGAATTTACGTCTATACGTATAACGTTCCGCGTTACGTATATATATATATACCGTGCACGGTGAAACGACCGGAACCGGCAGTCCCGATGTGGAGCATTAAGAGACGAACATAAATTAGTCGCACACACGGAGTCGTGCGTTCGCGTGTATGTAGCATTTACACAGCCATAACGGTGCGAACACGAAGGGAACGCGTTTCAGGAGTGGTTCAGAGCTGCCGCCGCCGCCGCCGCCGCCGCCGCCATTGACTCCGTTCATTGACGAATTTCAATGAATGAGCCCCGAGCGCATGGGCCGCTCCCCCCTTCTTCCTCCCTTAACCTCTTTTCCCCCGACACCCACGCTCGGCTGAACTCGGTTACGCTCGGCTACTTCCGAGGAGGGGTTCCCGCGCCTCGGGGAGGAGGATCGGTTGCCCAGCTCCCACGGCGACGTGCCTGCCTCCGACTTCGTTGATGTCGACGTCGATTCGAGGCGACGATGCGCGCAAAATGCAGGTAAAAATCGTGAGGGAGGGTTCGAGGGTGGAGGGACTCGGTCGACGAGTCGAGAGTCGTTATAAATTTCGTATTCGACGAATGAGTGGGGCAACAGGGTGCTCCTTGTTTAGTCTGTGTTGACGATTTTTTACGAGCCACCCCCGAAGTCAACTTTAAATAATTCAAAAGCGATTCCTTTATTTTTTCAGACTTTTGTTTCAACTCTAACCTGCCCCTGATTTCCCCGTTTGAAATACGAGTGTTTCGGACACGTTCTCGGCATATATTTTATTGTAAGAGCAATAATGTATACATAATTTTTTTTTTTTATCCATTTATAAAATGTTCAATTTGCCTATGTATTGCCTGGTACAATGATGTGAATTTTTTTCTCGGACAGTAGCACTGATGTCCACTAAAATCTCGCAATGATAAATTTTTCTCAACCATTATTACTCTTGTACAGTAAAATATATACTGAGAATGTGTCCGAAACACGTGAATTTTAAATGTAGAAATCCTCACTGTCACAGGCACGGGTTAGGGTTAAGATAAAAGTCTGAAAACATTTGGAAGTAGTTTTTTTTTTTTTTTCTTTTTTTCTTTTAAACAATTCAAAGGGCACGCAGGCTGTGTTTTTGATTATTCTATCGTCTATTACCTTGCTGACGAGGAAGTCCTTCTCGTCGAAGTGTCGGCCAAACATCTTCGGCGCTTCGCCGGGAACCGGTTCAATTTTCACACAAACTTCTTGCCCCTTTCTCGCCGTTTCAACGGACTTGTGATTGTACTCGATACTGGTGACAATCCCGAGCTCGACGAACTGGAACAAACCAGAAAACGTTGTCACGCTTTTTAAACAATTGCAGAGATTTACGACCATGTCGTTAGGTGTTACATGTTTAATAAGGTTATGTATACATACACACACATATATATATATACCACGTATGTGATAGAAGTGAATCCGCTAAATTTCCATATTTCTTAAACAGACACACACGCGCATATACTCGTACGCATACTCCCGCAGAGAGAAAATGCCGAAAGTAAATTGTCGCCACGTGTAGCCGCCGGTATCCTTCAAAGGACGCAGGACACCCAAGGGCGGAAAAAATTGTCCCAAACGGTGTTGGGCACGTGGCTCCGATATCCTTACAGTGCGTACCGAAAAGCACCGCAATTAGCCACGAGGGCGTAATTGCGCAATTGCCTGGCGCATACTTGATACTACACGTTATGCCAATGGTACAGGCACTCGATACCACATGCACGCGCGTATGTATGCATCTATGTGTAGAAGAGCCGAGTGTCTCGACCGGATCTTGCGCGCATGTATACGTGTACATATACATATATGTATACTACATATACACACAACGAGAGAATATCCTCGCTTATACAGGCTTTTCTTTACGCGATGAAAAATATTTCCCACGACGTTGGTACGCGGACACGGACGCTGATGCCAGATGTCGTCAACGTGATCGACACTGCGTACAACGAGGAACCTGCAGCTGGTCGAAGCCCGATCCAATTCCATCCCAAGTACCACTCACATCGCGCGGTACGACAATTTGGCAAGTGTAAAGAAATTCGAGATGGACCGAGAGAAATTTGTTAGTTTCGGTTACCGCTCAGTCCTTGACTATTCTCATTTTAAAATGAAAATTAGTTTTACAGATTTTGCCGGAAAGTCTGGTATCCGTAGAGTTAAAAGAGGCAAATTGGCACGCGACCGAGGGTGTGCGGCTAGACGCATATCAGACGCTCGCGCACCTTCGGTGCACGTAGGTACGTGTAACGCGTATGATCCGTGCGACGTTAAAGACTCGGTCGAGTGCCGGTGCAGGTTCGCGGGGGCAAAGCCTACGTACCGGCGAGCCGATCCCACGTGGCCCACGCCCCTCGTTTCACCTGGTCGTACGTTGCGATACCTACGCGTTTCCCGAGTAACACGACATCGCCTTACCACCCACCGTATAAGTTGCATCTTATCCGCGGTACGCGCTTTCCTTTCCTTTCCTTCCCCGATAAGTTCTCCGCATTATATCCAAACTGCAACATTGCAACGATATAATAATATAGCCGCGGAGAGTCGGGGCTACGCATCGCGTAACGCACCATTAGTTGGATGTTCGCGTTATTCCATCCAACGTCAAGCTACTCTGGAAAGGCGGGGAACGACGACGAGAGAAGGAGAGACACGGACCGAGAATCGGATACGTAGTCTCTACGACAACCGTTCGTCCAAGTCCTTCTCGTCACGGGGGGTCCGAGAGCCGGGGGCGTGGGTTGTAAATTTGTTTTGTCACACCGGGGGTAGGTGTAAGGTGGAGTGTGTACACAGCCGCGTGATAAAGGTGCCAAGCTACCCGAGTAGTTGGTTATACGAGGCAATGTCTGGACGGACTGGGGTTATTGGTACGTTCCGAGGCTCTCCCGAGTCAAGTGTATTTATTATCCACCTACCCAGAGGTGTAACTAACAATAAGCTAGAGGATCGATCGATCGATAGCCTCTCGTTTCGTCGATAACTCCGCACCGCAGCGTCGCTGGTAGAGAATATACGCGATTACAGATACTACGATATACGATAACGAATAAATAAAAATAAATTTGATAAATTGCAACGTTTTTTTGTTTTTTTATTTTTTGCTTCTTTCTCAAACAGCAAACACACAAAGGCACTGCGGTCCCCTGCCTACGCGTCCGGACCCACGGTAGGAGGGATATGACCATTTTGGGCCGAGGGCGGCCCAGGCAGCCCGGGCACCCGTTAACTTTGGTTAAATTCGTCGTGTATCCGCGGCTGCACCTGTATATGGCGATACGTGGAGCGACCGCCCGGCCCCCGAGTGAGAACGGCGGGGGAGTAAGAGAGGACCTGGGGGACTCTCTTCTCTCTGGACCGCCGGGAGACGACCCTCTTCAAACGGACGACCGTCGGCGCATCGCGTGGGTTTAGGAGTCGGGCAGAACACGGACAACATCCGGTCGGCCATTGTCCATTCGGACGATAATCGAGGCTTAGTTATAGTCACTGCCCACGGAGATCGGTCCCCGAGTGAAGGAACGAGCCGAACGGGTGTAACGTGATTTTAAATTAGCTGCTCCTTCTTCTTCTTCTTCTACGGCTTCTTATTTTTCTCATTTTGCCTCAGCCTCCGGTCCGCCGGTGCAGTTGAATCGAATGCGCATCCCGTCAATCGAAGAAAGGATTATATACCTACCCGGAGGTGTATACGTGTGTATGTGGATACAAAAATACGTACGTACATAGGTATATAAACACATAACGTGTGTGTATACCTTGCACCTATGGATTACGGACCGGCTATACCTGTCCTTCTCCTGCATCTGTAGTTATAGGTGGGTATACAGGTACCTACTCGAGTAGATGGTACCGTACATTCGGACGAAGAATAAATACCTACCTGTCTCTACCTACACGTTCCCGCGATTGCGAAGCAGGAAATTGAATATTATTGTTTGTATAGTTGAAAAAAGGAAGAAAAAACAAAAAAGAAAAAATAAAAAAATTATTATTTACATATTAAAGATAAGGCTTGCGGAGACGAAAAAATTTTCGCGGCAATTTCTTCTTTTCTTTTTTCCACTTAAGAAATTTCGTGAAAGTATAAACGTTGTCGGGTACGAATAGTTTCCGTTTCGCGGTTTCACGATTTTCTGGGAATAAACTATTGCCAAGTCATATTGTAACTCGAATTGAGATTGAAAATATCGTAAATGTAATATTACACACATATATATATATATCGTCAGTTTTCAATCAATGTACATACCCGAATAATCGTATAATACGTTTAAAACTGTTGATTAATGTGTTACTGCAGTTATAAAATGAAACTTTTTCAGTATAGTTCTGATTTTCACATAGTATATGTAATGTATTCACCTTGTACGAATGTAAAACAAATAAAATACAAAAAATATCGTATTAAGATATTTAATTACCAAATAAATTCGTCGGCATACAAGCAATATATATATACGTATAGATATGTATGAATGCATACACATCTACCTACATATAAATCGTCTCAAACTCATAAACGTTATTTTTGTCCGCGTATAATATATGCGTGGGATTTTAATGAAACCGGTTTTTTTTTCGAACTCTTTTCTTTGAAATTGTTTTAAATTCACAGCCGCAGACATATGTTACAAAATCCGCAGATACCGGCGGTATACCCGCAGCTATTAATTATCGCAGTGTTAATCAACGAATCGTTAAATTTCCATATCGTACATAACTGCACGAGTATGTGATAATAAAATAATGAATCAAACCTATAACCACTGCGCTTAACGATTCGGGTAATAAAAATTGGAAGAAAAAAAGAGAGAGAAAAAAAAAAAAAAACCAAAAACCAAAAAGAAATAAAGAGGAACGTGACGATTTTCGCCCTCGAGTCGCGGATGTAACGTCGTTCGGAGCTTTCGTCGAAGTCGAAATCGAGTCCGAGGATGCCGGGAATAGAAAAAATGCGGCCAATCTTAAATCTTGCAGGTACGCGTCACACGACGTAAGTAGGTATCAGGATCGCAAACCCTTCCGTCAAAGGGCCGAAACGTCAAGCAATCGACGGTTTTTCATTTTGAAAAACGCCCAAGTGACCGAGGAACTCACGTTCACGTTGTATCTGCGACTTGTTAATTCCCCCCCAAGATCACTTATTATATTTCGGGATAGACTCGCTCGGCGTGGATTACGGGGATAAATGCTCGAGGAGTAACGTCGACGTCGACGTCGACGAGCCTTTTCGAGAACCCACGTGCACGCAGCAACGTCGGGCCTTTAGGAAGAAATAAATTGAGGCGGACAGGCCGGATCGCCGTGCGACCCACGCGTCTTTTTCCAAGATATCTACAAGCGTACAAGAACACGCCTTCCACCTTCCTTATACCTTATACCTTATACCTTATACCTTATACCTCGTTCCTCCACCTTGCCCTTACCAAAGAACAAAAAATCGAACTTGGAAGCGCGGCACGTCGCGATCGTACATCTTTGCCTGGGCACAACTGCAGGTAGAAGTTATCTATTATATATACCGCTCGCGCGTTTATATGCAGGCATACAGATGTAATAGATGGTATTATGCAGGGTATGAAGAGCTCACCCTTCGATCTGTGAGACCGAGGCTTGAATTTCTCTGCCTCATCTCTCTGGTAATAAAATTCTATTCTATTCTATTCGCTCTCCCTCTCTCTCTCTCTCTCTCTCTCTCTCAAGCTGTAATTTTCTTTTAGATCCTCGCGACAACCTGCCATTGACGATAACGAGGTTCTACTGGATGCCGGAATGCTTTGTTAAATTACTTTTCATCCCATCATTGTCGCACGAATAACAGTGTCGAATTGATCCCCTCGCATAGATTTTGTCAAATTAAACACCGTATTCACGTTAAGAATTGAGCTACTGATCCGATTCGTAGCGCACGAAAAATTATTGGCATATCGATTCTTTGAACGACAACGACATGTAGGTACCGAAAAATTCTTCAAGATGTAAATTCGGGAAAATGTAATTTTTAGAACGTACTAGAAAAAGTAAAGAAAATGAAAAAAAAAAATTTCAAAGGTGATATAGATTATTTTTATACATGGTAAGGTAGATTACTTTGGAATAAAAAATTGTAATTCATAAACGGTGATCAATTTATTAATCCCAGCCCCCCCAAAAAAAAAAAAATCCAAACAAACCGTGCCTACCGAGTATCATGCTCCAGAATTGGAAGTTGGGTCAACTTGTCGAATTTAAACGCTTAAGGAATAACAATCATGGAGATGGAGAAAAAATGTTGAATGAGAAAAATGATGTGTTTATAAAAACAGAGACAGACATAGAAAACGTTAATAATTGTTAATACTATCATTATCTATAAAATCCCAGCATTCGAATATCAGACGTACCGCGTTTGATCCACGAACAAGTGACTCGAACGACAGGCTAAGCGTGAAATAAAATAGGAAAACGGAATGGACGCAGAGAAAGAATGTATGTAAAATGTATATATATACTGTACACGTGTTACAGAGAAACAGAAAGAGAGCGAGAGAAAATGATAGAAGGGAATTGTAATCTCTGCCCGCGAGTCGGCCACGGACAAGAAATCCGGTCAACCGTGTTCCGGAATCCTAAGGAATTTCAAACGAATACACTATGAATAATATATATATATATATATATATATATATATATATATATATATATATATATATATATATATATATATATATATATATATATATATATATACACATACATACATAATCCAACGAAAAAGTATAGGTATTCCGGGGTAATAGTGGTCGACACGAATGCACGTATAGGATGATAAATATGAGAAAGGAAGTGTGATCATTGTGTGCGTGTCTACAGTAACAAATAAGATCGTGCATTGCAGGTAATTTTGAAATTAATAAATAATACCTTGTCGAATTTTCAACACGGTAATTCCGCGTGCAGCCTCTCGCGTTAAGAGATGGGAAATCCATCCCGAATAACATTATTATTTACCCGTAGAACAGTATTTAAAGGTTAGGTAGGATACGGATGTCGTAGCTTCGCTGGTATATCTCACTCTCCCCATCCGCCACGATGATTACGCTCACACACACACATGCATGTCTGTATTGTGTATGCAGCATGTACGACCAATATAAAAATAATATATCTATATCAATATATGTAGAAATTGTATCCTGCGTGTGTCTGTTACAGCTATATAACCGTGTCGTCGGAGGTGTGAAATATTATACTTTATACGACCGAGCATCGTATAATATTTCTGTACGATCCTGCTACTGACTTACATATGTGTATATGCACATTTACATATATATATATATTCGATGAGACGAGATGAGAGAGAAAAGAAAAGGAATGCATTACCGAGAAATTGCAAACCCATCCATCCGATTGCTCAAACGTTTGCAAATTCCCGCGATATTTCTTGTTTTTTAATCAATATTATGCCAGGCGGGAACGCTGGTATTTCAAGAATTACTTGAACGTTAAACAACGTAGTAACGATTTTTTCGAAAAAAACAAAAAAAAAAAAGAAAAAAAGAAAGAAAATAACATGCTCACTGTTTATTCATCGATATCAAAAAAATTCCACGTTAAAGTACGTATACCCTAATCTCTTTTCGACTGTTTGCTCGGAAAAACGAAACCGTTTACCGGATCCGTGTATAAATATAAAACAAAATACATGTATAAAAAAATATTTTGACCCAAGGAATGGAATTCGATAGAAAAAACGAAAAACGAAAAACGAAACCAATATAACAGGTTCAAAGAAATTCTAAACGAAAATAAACTCGGTGATTGCAGATTCTCTTAACGCCGTAACGGATCGAAAGATCCAAGAACGAAACCACAACGTCGTACAGACCATATGCGTAATATGTTTGTACAGATATATGTATGTATGTATATATATACACATCCACCCAAGTAATATTTACCTGCAGTATCTCGAGTAATAATACAAGAGATATAGAGCCGCGTATTAGGATTAGGAGTAGCCAACCGCGTTTATAACCCGCAAGTTGATAAATTATCTGTACTCTGCTTGGACGTTGGTTGATTTAAAGGTTGGTCCGTCCGTTCCTTCGGTCAAGTGATACGTAAAATAATCTTCGATCGTTAGTTAGGTACGAAGCGTCGCGCGTCTCTCGCGTGGAATCTCTTCTACGAAATCGCATCATCTTGTCGACCGAATACCAATATATATATATATATACATATATATTATATAAACTAACCTTCGATCACTCGCTCACCGTCCAACATCAGCTGGTCGGCATATCAGCTGCACCGCGATACTCGTACAAGGTATACAAATATAAAAAAGTTAAAGATGTAAGGACGAGACTGTCTTCCGTCATCCACGGGGGATAGAAACGAGACGAGTTTGCGTGGGTGGTTCGAGTTCCCGGTTAGGTACAAGGATTGTACCTGTAATACACGATCGTACGCAGACTGCCGGTTGCAGGAGAATTCGGTCACGTATGCATAAATGCGATATACACGCGTGATTGGTAGGGTTAAAATAAAACGTACGCGCTAAGTAACATCTCCGAATCGCGTCTCGTGCGATAACTTTATAGAAAAATATTTTTAACAACGAAAAGTTACCAGATATTACAACAGTTATTTTTACAGAATACGGACACGCGATTGAGCCGAATGATCAGCTGTGAGGATAACGAATTGTCCGCGAGGTGAAGAAAGAAGAGAACCGGACAGGCCTTCGGTGCAGGGTTATAAAATGTTGACCAAAAAGTGGATGAGTAAGGAAAAAGGAACGCAAGTAAAAGAAAGAAAGTAAGAAAGAAAGGATACACATCGGAGTATATACGCACGTGCGCGCACACACACACACATTGATGCAGGTATACGCGATAAGCAATTATAATCGCATTAGAGACGTCTGGGTTGTTTCCACCGGACAATAATTATTTCGATGCATGCTTTTCAAATTCCTATTCCAAAGTCTGGGCCATTTTGAATACCGCGGGACCCGTAGTCGTCTTCTCCGTACGTTATTCACCTTTGTGTTTCTAACTAAACTCGTGTACCTACGTATCGATCACATCGGTCAAGCACAACCCGCGAATTAGGCATTACTTCGATACGATCGGATTGATACTTATCGTCTGTATATTTCCCGAAAATGTAGAGCGGCGAAGATCCATCGATCTATTCGATTGGAATAACGCGTGATCGATGAGAGAGGGACAGAGTGAGAGAGAGAGAGAGAGAGAGAGAGAGAGAGAGAGAGAGAGAGAGAGAGAGAGAGAGAGAGAGAGAGAGAGAGAGAGAGAGAGAGAGAGAGAGAGAACAAAGATACGATAATACCAGAATGTAAAAATCTTTCGATACACCGTCGTGAACGGTAAATTCCAAAGGAATACACGGTATTCGCGTGCGTGTACACCTACCCACCATATAACCCAAGGCATAAACGTATATCCGTATCGCACCCGAGAAGCTATAAACTATAAAGGATTCTAATTCGGTTCGCCGAACGAAAATAGACTTCCGGTTTCCGTCTTGCAAGGCGGCTCGGCGGTCTGCTCCTTGGCGATGGGGGCAGCATAGCATACAAGTAAGAACGAGGCATGCAGGCTACGGCTATGAAACGTTGCGCGCACGCGAGTGTGAGTGCGTAACGTAAGGCGAGTTACACCCGAACGAGAATCGAGTAGAATAATGTTTCCCCCTTCTCTCGACTCTAGAAATAACATAATTATACGGTAAAAGTAAATATTCAAAAAAGAGTAAAAAAGAAAAAAAAAATAAAGAAGAAGCGACTGCATTCGTTTATAATTTATAACTAAACTGCGTGTAAATAATTTCACATCACGAATATCGAACAGCCGGTTCGTGATGAGGAAAAATTGAAAATTCACGAATTAAATTATCGATCGGAAAAATTGGTGATAAATATATCGTCGCTGAAATTTTCCTACCCAGAACATCCCTGCGTAACGGCATATAACAGGTATGTGTGTGTACATACGTCGAGGAAGGGCATCGATCGCGTTACTATATAACACATGGACACACCGTGCGTATATAAATATACATATACCACACACACACGCACGTATGTATATACCTAGGAGTCCTATATATAGGGTGGACGGAGAGGCAGGGAGCGCTTCCTTCCGGTCCGTCGTAGCGGTGCGTCAGCCGAGAAGGCGATGTTGGAGGAAGGCGGAAAACGAGGGGCGAGGAAGGGGGATACGTCTTCCGGCGGAAGTTGGCCCACGCGCCCGTCATCGGACGCCGGGTGGGTCGTCGATTCTCCTCGACGCGATAGATATTGCGTACGTAGACTCGACGAGGAAGGTACGAAATGGGATTATCCCCAGCTCCGCCTCTCTCGGAGAGTCAAAGAGCTGCAATTTTTTGTCCACATCATGCCTGTACATCTTTCGGAACCGTCGCCAGTTTGAAAATCAATTCGAAACACGCGGTTTGGATTGTAAACAAATAATTGAGAAACGGCGGGGAGGGGGAAGGAATGTTTTTTTTTTAAAAAAAAAAAGGATCTTATTATTTCCGGCAATGGAAATAGAAAATGACTTTGGTAACTCGGTGTTATTTCAATTTCCTCAGATTCATTTCCACGTTATATATTCATTATACAAAGAGCACAGCGATGACGTTTTGCATTACCGTTCGCCACAAACACACGCGCACAAATACGTATCGTATCATTGGTTGCAAATCATCCCGTAGATTTAATTTTTTTCTCTCTCTCTCTCTCCATTCTTCTTTTCACTTCTCTTCTCACCCATCTCCGTTCCTTATCTACTCACGAAATCATCGTAGACTTGCGAATACAATTCACCCTTGTCAATCAAGTCAATCAATGAGATATACTTTTCAGCCATGAACATGAAACCAGAATATCGTCGATATTTCTCCACTTTCTTGTCCACGTACGCGCGTAACGTATCAACGTCCCCCCCCCCATCGCTCCCAAATGAGATGAAAAATTTCCTATCCATCACCCGCGCGTATCGACTGGAATCATCCATACATTATAATACTACTGAATTACTATCGCATCGAATAGGTGACTTTTCGATGCCACGTGGTTCATCTCTCGTTGCGGGACACGGACGCGGCGTTCATGCGTGCACGCATATTTTTCCACACACTCACACATAACATCATTATCTGTTCGCGTAGTATTACGCCTACACCTGAGCCGTAGGAGCGACGGAGCCCTTATCTCGTTGGGGTGACAAAAACGGTAGCTGCAATGGCGGCAGGACGCGTTGTACACGCGTATAATATATGGCTGCATCGGCGTCGGTGGAATTCCGGTGGAAAATTTTTCGTTTTATACCCAGAACGTGTCGTGTTTGATCGATGGAAATCCGACGGTGTCTCGGCGCGTATACGTGTGTATGTGTAATTGGGGTGGTTGAATTTGTCAACATTTATTTTTTTTCTTCTTTTTTAAACAGATGTTTGAAAAATGTGTGACAAATATTGAAAAAACAAAGGATAAAAAAAAAAAAATAAATTGTCGTAAAACATGTCGTCACTAACAATAATTGAAATACAATAAATAAATAATTGAAAATCAGTATCATTCATTCAGTATCATATATCAGTATATATATATATATGTATATAAGTCTGTAAGATGTACGCATAAAAGTGAACAAAAAATATTTCAATAATTCGTAACGACCTCTAAATATTTTTCTACCTCCTCCAGGTTTTACGGCAGTGTTTTTTTTTTCTCTTTCAATATTTGTCACAAATTTTTCTAGCACGACCTTAGAAAGAAAGAAAGAAGGAAAAGAAAAAGGTTCGAGAATGAATCATCCTGATGTACATACACGCGTAGAATAATGATACACGTTTCTAGCAGAAAAGAGAATCTGTCTCGATGTTCGTCTCGTTTCCTCTCTTTGCAGGTCTCCTCTCCTCTCCTCTCCTCTCCTCTCCTCTCCTCTCCTCTCCTCTCCTCTCCTCTCCTCTCTTCGCTTTCCCCCAACATCCTGTTTCCCGACCAATGTTATCCGGTTTTATCGCTCGCCCGCTTACTCACGCCTCCGTCCATAATATTCTCGTCCAACATGCGCGCGTTTTATCGCACCGCACTGCGCTTGCGTTTTTCTTAAAGTGCGGAGAAACAGGAAAAGAGAGACAAAGAGAGGAAGAGGCATGACGGCAAATTTATAAATCTCGCGATTATGTACGCAAGGAATCGATGATGAAAATATGAAAGAAAACAACTAACCATATATTTTCTCTATACATATTACATAACATACAAATTGATCTTGCAGATTTAAATGAATTCCTAAACTGATATTTTAAAAAGAAATATTATTTTTCCTTTGGCCAGAGGCATCCGGGACGCGAGGAAAGCGCTCTTGGACTCGTTCGCTTTCCCATTTCCTCGAAACTCACCGCAAGACTGACTTATTCGTTCAATTCCGGAAAACGGAAATTCAACCATACGGTTTCCCGCAACCGATTATAAGGAGAACACGTCACATTCTACACGAGTAGGTACAACACGACTGCGTAATACAAAAGATATGGACTCAGATTGCGAATTGCTTTAGATTGGCCATGCGCGCGGATGTGTGCGTGTGTGTCGCTACCGACGAGTCGAGAATCGAATGTCCGTTTCCGGTGTCAACCGCGACGCGTGAGTCACGAGTCGAAGACTGCAGCGATGCGGAAACATGGAAGAATATGTTCGTGATAAGAAAAATGAGAAGAGTGTGGAAAAAAAAAAAAAACTGATAAACAGAAATTGCCGAATCATCGTGCTCGCGGAATTTACTCCTGTGCATATACTGGCGGATAATTTCGCTTCGCCTTACTCAGCGCGTTATGCCATGTGCATCATACCTGCAGAGAGAGAGAGAGAGAGAGAGAGAGAGAGATAAACTCTTTGGAAACTCGAGATAGTATTAGGTGCTGCAATGGCGAACCGACTTCTCGAATCGCGGGTCGAAGCGCGTGAAGACAATGAGAAGCTATCGCACCGCGCCTCTGCCGATAACCACATTATACGTACATCCGGTCTTCGATGTTTCATTATCATTTTTCAATTCCTCGTACAGATATAGACGCGGGTCGTACTTAGGTACTGTATGTATGTAAAGTACGTACGTCCGTACTTACAAACTCACGGTGATAATGTGATTGTCGCTGTTTTTTTTTTTTTCTTCCCCCATTCAATTATAGACGCACAGCCAAAGTGTACTTGAACAGGGACTTGCCGTTCTATGCAACGTGGTGTTACACTACGATAGATCAAATATAACAATAACAGACAATCCCTGAGGAATTGTAAATTCATCAACACATGCAGTTATGGCCCAGAAAGACAAAGCGGAAAAGAATATTTCAACCCGAAGTGTAGTTTGAATATCGGCGATAATTTTTTAGGTACATTAGATCGACGCGCATTAGACACGTGTTCGAAACCTTGTTTCGTTGTAGTTGAAAACGAAAATAAAGAAAAAAAAAAAATAAATAAATTGTTTCTCCCATCTAATAACCATGAATATTCGCCAGGGTTTACGCAAGTTCAAGTGGGGCGTGAAATATTATATTTAAAATAAAACAAGTCCTATAGATAATTTATTCGCTTCGTGAATGCTATTGCAGTCTATATGTACGTATAAGGTACCTCTCGACATATGGGATATCGAATACAGCGACATTCAACCCAAGATGCCAAAGTGTACCGTCTTCTCATTTATAGCGTATAATATAATATCGTTGCACGGATTAACGATGCAGTAACACGGAGTCGAGAGTAAGGAGGCAAGAAGAAGAATACGAAGAAGAAGAAGAAGAAGAAGATTAAGAAGAAGAGGGGATAAAAGAAAAAAAAATAACCTCAGGGATAAAGTATTCAGCACATCGCGAAACTATCCTATGATACGCATGCACGTGCCTTTATCAGGATCGCTCAAGTGTGCATATAATACAAGACACGTTACAGGCGTGTGTATAATACATATACATATACATACGCATGAATATACATATATAAACGGACGACACGCATCGGCAGCAGACAGGCTTTAAATCATTTTTTACCGTCGAAGAGTAACGCGAAGGGATCCCACTTCCTCCCCCTCCCTCCCTCCCTCAATTATTTATCTCTATCAAGAAGAGTGTAGATGGTTACCGAGAAATCGGTTCGCCCGAACGGAGGGTGGAGGGCAAAACTGATAGGACAGGATGGACGGGCGCGTATAACGTACCGTACTGTATTCCGAGTGATTGGTAGACTCGTATACAGCGACAGTCTCTCGCTGTGATTTGTATCGAGTGTAGAGAAAGAGAGAGAGAGGGAGAGAGAGCACGACCGCACAACTAGCTCCACTCGGTTGATACCCATATCCGTAGCCCATACCATCCCACCGCGATATATGTAAAACGAACTACGGAGCCACACATCTGGCAGCATGGTGGTTATATCTTTCTCGAAGTCAGTCAGCTCCGTGCTTTCGGAGGCCAGGTCTCTTCGCTCTACGCTCAACTCTTATGTACTCTTATCTTTTTCGTTTCACCTCTCTCTCCCGATTAAAAAAAAAAAAAATTTTATATATATATATATATCTTTCTCGAGGATACATTGCAAGGAATTTGATCAGTGCGAGTATAATCTGCAGGGGGAATTTTTTTTGTTTCGCCCCCCCCCCCCCCTCGCCTCTTTTTTTTTCTTTCGTCACGGGATATACAGGTAACACCTCGCTAGGAATTTGAAATTGTACCTACTGTCCGGTATTTGCTTTTTTTCATTATTAACAAGGTGTATAAACAAATAAATAAATACATACATACATAGATGTATATGTAATAATATATTGTAGTATATATATATATATATATCTTTATATATATATAAAACTCTCGGTAAGTGAAAACGTTCGGTCTCGTGGAGCGTCGAGTAACGTGGTAAACAGATAACGTGTTGTTGAACTTGTCTTCGATAAGGTTTGAACGTTTCTAGAAAAAAAAAAAAGAAGAAGGAAAAAAAAACAAGAAAAACCTGGGGGAGAGAAAATAGAATAGTACGTTAAAGAAGGAGAAAAAAAAAGATAGAAAAATAGAGAAGAAAATCCACACACCTCCCTTTTCTTACACGTACACGTGCTTTTCAACTCGCGTCTCGGACACTGCGTCCATTACAATGCGGTACAGTTTCGTTGCCATGGCCTATATTCACAGATTTCAATGAATCACCGGTGTAAAATTCTTGACATTTTATTGTTCGTAATTTAATGTCAATAGAAAAAAAAATAAATAAATCCTTAATCTTTGAACGGAAGATGGATATATTTCACGATACGATAAAAATGTCGAATTTGTGAACTTAACCGTCACCCCCGTTCACGTTTCCAGAAAATATTTCCAATTTCTTTCTTTTTTTTTCTTTTTTTTCCTCCATTACATCATGATATTTTATTATTTAGGATTTTAGCTCTCTTCAAACAGTCAATTCGACAGGAAGGAATGTTGAAGTGTCAGCAGGAGAAACGTCACCGCGGTAAAGAAAGATAATAATAAAAAAAAAAAATAAATAAATAAATAAATAAATAAAAAAAAAAAATAAAGAACGCATATAGAATTCGCGCTTTCTTCCGTACAAAAACCTACGTGAGAAATTGTATTGTTACGTGTGAGAAAATGATGTGGCCGAGAATCACGTGGCAAAGTACGTATCGAGTTTCGCTAGATTTGCACGAACTTTTATAACGCGTCAAGTTGATGGTATAAGGTGCAGGTAATTCGAGCAATACGAACGGCGAACACGACGAGACGACGAGGGCGAGAGGGGTGGATCGGTGTCGACGGAAGCATTCTTCAGTAAAACTCAAAGAGCGAGCCAACCGCCTCCGGCATGCAACGGGGCGGAAGTGACGCAGGGTTAAAATTCGTACGATTAAGGCAAGATCACGTATAGCCGTCAGAGACGCTTCGGCAAGATTTCCAAGAGAGTCGACCAGGGTCGAGACGGACGAGAATTCCCCCGAAGGATAAATAAAAGGACGTGCCGTCGTAGTTTCGTTCCTTATTTTTTTTCTTTCTTCTTATTTGCATTCTCATTCTTCGTTTTTCTCTTCTCTTTCATTTGCACTCGTTCGGGAAGAGAAGAAGAAAAAGAAAAAGAAAAAGAAAAAGAAGAATAAGAACTACCACCAGGGACATCGAGTAAGAAAAGGGATTCGCGGTTGGACCACCGTCCGTTTCAAATCCCCCCTCCTTTAATCCCCCGGAATTAACTCCTTCGTTCCCTTCGGCCTTATTCCCGACCTGAGGCAACACTTCGTGACCGGTAACATCCGGTCCGGATGATCCCCTGACGGGGTTCCGTTCACGTTTATGTTTTCTTCCCTCTTCCGAAACCCGTGTCACATGTACACTTCTCTTTCCTCTTTTCGTTTTCTCCCCCTCCTCGGCCCCGTTTTTTTTTTCTTTCTTCTTTTTCTACTACTACTTCTTCTTCTTCTTCTTCCTTTCGCCCAACATCTTCTCTTCGCGCGGTTGTAATACCGTTCTACGTTTCCGATCTCCCTTCAGCCGATTCGTTGCGACAAGGACAACGAGACCGGTATTTAAAAATCATGCTGCTCAAATCTCTTCCAAATTATACCTCAAGTACGTACGATTTATAGGCCTCGCCCTAGTTGGACCCGGTTCGTTCCAGTTGCAGTCGAGTTCTTCTCAATTTAGATCTCGGTACGTTCCAGTTTACGTAATTCATCGCGTACTCCGGTCTCATGCCTCTGTATTAACCGCGTACTACTCACGTATGGATATCTCTGACAATTGTAATTCGCTGCGTCAGCGTTTGCATTAAAATTCAACGCGATTCAAGATTTTCTCGTACGGTTTGGGGAGGGGAAAAAAGGCCGCTGCACCGCGACAACATATTTCTTTCCCAATTCAAGTGTATGAAAAAATGCGTGAGTTGCCTGCACACTTGACACAAGTGTTCGACTGAATAAGAAGGAGGCGGAAGAGGAGGAGGTGGCGGGGAATTTTATGATACAGCAAGGATGGTGCCGCCGTTGCAGTAAGCAAACTCCGATGGAAACACGATATCGTCACGTAAAAGGTAGGCACTAATAACGTACACTGCCAACTCAAGTGGCCCGGATATGCCACCAGCCTATTATACGAAACCCACCTCGTACCTGATCCGAACCTCGCATCAAAGTTCAAAGGAACGTGAGTGAAGGTGTGTATAGAGTGGATTGGAACCGTGTACGAGATCATCCGCCATCACACGCGTGCACAAACGCAGCTAAAGAAGGAAAGAGAGAGAAAGAGAGAGATACTTGTGAGATACGCGAAGAGAAAGGTATGTACCTACGGCTCGTTCGATCGGTCAGAGTCAGGGAGAGAGTGGAAGGAGGAGGAAATTACGAATAGACGCTCTCAGCCATTCATAAATTAATCGCGAACTGGTTATTGACGCCCGTGACTATGTACAGGTACTAAGGAGTTTCCCGTGTTAAGCAGACTCCGAAGATGAGGGGAAAAAGAATTGATAGTAACAATAACGATGACGATGATGAAAAGAAACAACAAGAATGACGAGAGTCAAGCTGTAACGAAGACACTCTCTCATTACAGTATCCGTTGTAGAAACATTTTTCACTTCGACCTCGTCGTTCGATTCTCTTGTTTAAAAAGCAATGTAACATAAACAGATACAGACTGTACGCGTAATGTGCGCTATTCAACCCACCCACGCGTTAAACGCCTTAGTTTAAATCCAATTCCGTTATCTTAATCCTCCTCTCCCACGTTCGTCGTTGACAGTTTATCATCGGCTACAGGAGTTTTCTACCCTCTCCCACCTTCGTTCCTCGTTTCAAACTATTTATATCTAGAACCTCGTTATCACCTTCTGGCATATATGAGATTTACGTAAGAACCTACACCTTACAGGCGGGATGCTTTAGGGATTAATTCAACATCAAGCCAAATAATTTACCTCGCAGATCCGAGAGTCGTCTCGAGTCCAAAGCGTTTTGTTATCCGTTACGTCTCTGGTACAGCGTATATTTACAATTAACCTACGCATCCTGTATAATATCATTATACCTGTACAGGTAGTAGGTATAATGGCAAGAGTCGTAACGTATCGAGAGCGCCTCGAGTGTAATCTTCAAGTTTCCTGCTCGTCCGAAGGTATACAAAGCGTGGGACGAAGGTGGAGGAGGTTGCAGAGGCTCGCCTGCATGCCGTACCTACTACAACGCCTATATACGATCCACCTATGCCGTCTGTAGAGAGGCTGGTAGGTAGTTGGGTAGGTAGATTTCAGTGCAGGTAGGCAGAGACACGTTGCACGTGGGGTTATATCGCGCATGGATACCTACGCCATCCGCTCTAAATGGCACGCGGCTTTTCGCCTAATAGTTTCTCGTTCATCCCGCGGTCATTTTCACCGCCGGCTTCATAAGGTAGCGGTTAGAAAATAACGACGACGACGATAGCAATAATAATTAGATCACCGGATACTCTCCTTAACTTCCTCCGCAGTCCTCGAGAGTCGCTTTTTTCTTCCACGCGTATAACAATGCGGGGAGCGTAGAATTTTGATGAAAAAAAATTAATACCAATCGTTGACGACTCACCTCTTTGCTGGGCACGCAGATCGGCGTTCCTTCCTTGACGATACCGGCCTCCACCATAACGCCAACGACGATAGGATCTCTCGAGTTGAAAATAAACTGTGAACAACGACGTATTCGATTGAGATTTTTCATTCGTCTCAACCCGTAACTTTGACAGTTTTATCACTTTTTTTCATTTTTTGTCAAAGTCACGATCGGTAAATCGAGGATACAATGGAGGATGCGAACCTGCGGAAGAACACGCAGTTTACAGGGAAATACGGCGATGTGCTTGTTCTCGTCCCGTTTCCGTTGTTTCAGTTCCTCCCTATAGGCGGTGAACTTGTCGAAGAGATGATAGATTATGTCAGCCTGGAATATCTTGACCCCGACCGAATCGGCCAATTCCTGCGCGTCCTTTTCTATCTTCACGTCGAATGCCAGAATTGTTGCGTATCTGTAAACGTATAACGTGCATGGTCACGTGGTAGAAATAGTTTGTAAGATAATCGAATGAAGATGTGTAAAAGGAAAGAAAAAAAGGAGAGATAAATAAATAAAATGGTAAAATGGTAAAATATAATAACTCACTGGCTATCGTGCTCCAGCATAATCGATGCCTTCATGATGTCCTTTTTGACCACTGGACCTATCCTTATCCCGGCGTACTGCAAAATTACAAAATATCGTTCTATCGGTTATTTCGATGCTTGATTACACGCAAGTTTGTCAAAAAAAATAACAGTGGACATAAACGCAGTTAAAATCGGTTTTCCGGTTCAAAAACTACAAACACGATTCACAGGGCGTCAAGTGTTTGCGATTTGGATCACACTTGAGAAGCGTAGTAAAAAAATAAAGGAGAAAAAGAAGCCTATAAATTCCTAAAGATTGTATAACAACTGCGGAATACTCCGAACTGTTTAAGTCAGTCGTTGAAAGATTGATGAAAACGATGACGTGATCGGTAGGTAAATGTGTGTAACACGTACGCATGAAATATGCGAAGAATTTGTTTCCCAAGAATTTCGGAGGGTGTCTGATTATAATACATAACCATATTAGTGACGTCTTGAGATGATTATATAAAACGGTATGACCTGCGTGCAGAAAATTTCGGCGAATTGAATGAACGCGTGTATGAATCGCGATAAATTCTTCTTCGAACGAAGTTGAGTGAATAATAAAAAAAATAAAATTAAAATAAAAATAGTCTTAGAAATACCGGAATGCAAAAAAAGCTAGATATAAATATAGATAAGTGTATATACGAGGATAAATATCTGGTTTGTATCATTTCATTTTCCCCTCCATTGCAGCCCGGTTAGATATCACACCGCGGACTGTCGAATGATAAAATTAATTTAGGCCGTTAGGTGCGTGAATACGTATAGAAACAGTATAAACAGGTATAACGTAAAACGATAAATAACATATTGTGAAAGGGGGGAGGAAGGGGTTGCCGGTTAGTGTGCGTAAAACTTAGGCTAGTCTCTTCTACTCGCGACGAGATCCCCGAGTCGACGCGAAGAAGGCGTCTCGTAACTCGTAAACCGGCCACAAGGTTCGGGGGAAAGAAGTTGAAGAAGAAGAAGACGAAGAAGAAGAAGGAGGAGAAGAAGAAGAAGAATAAGAAGAGAAGAAGAAGAAGGTCGAAAGAATGTGGGCTGTCCTGCTCTTGCTCCGGTGCTCCGCAGCAGGAGATGATGGTCGTCGTCATGGTCGCGGGTCATCACCGGATCATAACCAGGATTTTACCTCTTGCGCATTGTTACTCTACATGTATGTACGTATGCAACGAAATGTAGAGCATCCTTCTCCCCGCCCCTCTCTCTCTAGGGTTAAACTTGCTACGTATCTATTTTGCCCGAAAGTGTTCTAAGGCATAAAATATACGATCTATCTATCTATCTATCTCTCTAAATGGGTAATTTCAGCCTGGATAAGTGTCTCGTTAGGTTTAGTTTACTTTTTAGCTTTGACTTACTATAAGTAGTGACTTGAGTTTATATACTCTCGCCCGCATATACTATTGTAGATTTTTTTTTTTTTGCACGGTGCTTTTAGGTGACCCAGAGTACGAAATAAACGCTTCTATATCTATCTATCTCGTTTTATTCTAATCAGTTCAATTTAATCTCACTCCGATTTGCTTTAATTTTAAGTAAAAATAACCTAAGCAACCGTAGTTTATCGATTTGAATTAAATTGACATGTAATTCTATGTACTTACGTAATTTCTAAGTATTTCCTAGACTCTTAGTGTTCTTTTTAAATTCTACGTACCCATCTTTATACCCAATGTTCGCATACCATACCTCTTACTCGATACATGATGTATGTATCTTCATTTGACCCACAGTATTCCTAGGATATAAATAAAGTTTAACCAATCAATCTCTCTCTCTATCTCTGCGTCTGCATCTTTATCTTCTTTTATTTCGGCCACTTCCCTTTTTACCTGATTAACTAGAAATTTGCACTAACGATTACATTCTACTCTGCTGTTTCAACTTTTCTTTACTTAGTTCTCTTTATTATTGCTCGTAGTTTTGTCTATTTTACGTCTTATTCTGTAAGTACTATTGCGATCTATTAAATTTTCCCCTGATCACCACAGCGCGTTAAGCTTGTATCTTATTGCAGTGATCACTTTGTTACTTTCACGTACTGTATGTTCTATGTTATCATTCTCGAGATGATTTTGTATTACATTGTATTATTTTGCCTATTCTCTTCTGACCCCCAAGCATAGCTAGCACGTAATAAACTTATCTATCTATCTATCTCTCGATCCCGATTTTCAATTTAATATCGTACTGCGTTTGGCAGAGATGAAAAGAAGGGGGGTTGGTGAGCCATTGAACAACGAAACGATGCGCCATGGATATAATGTGTATACGCACATGAATATAATCTGAGTATCAAGGAGCCGGGTTAAATATGCAGGTACCAACAGAAAAAGACGTCAATGTATGTGCAACGAATCTATGGGCGTAGGTTGATATTACACCGTGTACATACTATATAGCTGTGCAAGTGCTGACCAAACATTTGACGCTGCATTGCAAGCATCGTCATCCTCATCGTCGTCGTCATCATCATCGTAATCGTAAAAATTCAGAGTAACAGTGGAATATATCAGGTGTAAGGATCATTGTAGGTGTAACTAGAATAGTGCCAAGTCGGACAAAGATACGAAGTAGGTATTGTCATTTTTTTTTCTTCTTGTTTTTGGAAATATACAGAGTGCAAGGGAAAGGGACGGATAGTCGAGGTGTCGGTGTGCGGGATGAAACGTATAACTTGACTCCTGCCTATTCATTTTTCCTCCGTATATGTTACGACATGTGTGTGCATATACGTATAACTGTAACGAAAATGAAAAAGCAAAGCATGAAACATTCTTCGGCGATGGCTTATAATGTTTCACGACGCGTTATATACGCGACCGCTATATCCAGCCTGCTGCTTACGTCACGCGCCTCGGTATGTGGGTGAAATTCCAGGGCCGTATAGGTGTGTCGGGGATCATTTCGAATACGCTATTGTCGTTTGTAACAACTCGTCTCTGTAACACAATGTGTCGAATGTCTTGCAAAGAAGAATTATAAATAACTAGCGAGCCGGCTGATCAGCGAGGAACGTTTGATTCGCGATACCGTCCATCATTTTCGCAAATTCCATTTACTTGTTACTGCATTATATAAACTTGACGATCAACCAACATGCAATGTACAATGAAAATGTCGAACGGATCCGTAATGGCGAATAGATTGTACCTGAATGTAGTAAAGTTTGTCTAATTGTGAACAAGCGAGAAGAATTTGAAAGAACGAGAAGGCGAAGACTAGCCGAGCAAGGAAATCGTTGAAACGGTGTGCAGCGTGTGGTATAAATAAGAAAAGGCAGAAAGAAGAGAGACTGCGGGGAGGAAAAGAGGGAAAAGGAAAGGAAACGGAACGGAACGGAAAATTCAAAGGCGTGGCATGACCGAGAAGGCACATGGCAAACAGGAGACGGAAGTGGGACCGGAAATGGTTCGAGCCCCGCTGCGAAGCGTACGAGTACTACGCGCGCATAATAAGAACGGTTTGTAAGGATCTCGAAAAACAAGACGAAGTGGAGAATCGCAAGAAGGGTAAGGAAAACGATAAGAATTGAGAAAATACGCAGGCAATAAATAAAATTGCAATTTGTTTGACAATTGAAACACGCATCGCAAACAGGCGACAAAAAGATCCTGTTGAGGAAAAGTTAATTTCCGTCCATAATTACCAATAAATTGCAGAAAAAAAA
Source organism: Neodiprion pinetum (assembly GCF_021155775.2). Lineage (NCBI taxonomy): Eukaryota > Metazoa > Arthropoda > Insecta > Hymenoptera > Diprionidae > Neodiprion > Neodiprion pinetum. Next base: position 5,351,045 of record NC_060237.1, on the reverse strand, counting down.
AGCAAGTTTTGTTTTACACATCAATGATGCCAGTAAACTTATCCCCGTAATTCGATAAGCACTTATCGTCGAAAAAATTTCTCGGCCATGAAATTTTCCGGACATCATTGTTCAGAATTGCGTGTATAATTACGTTGACTGTGGAATTTTGGCCTGGAACGGTGGTAAAAAATAGTGCCATTTTACTCGGTGGGTAAAGAGTGACTGTACAGCATCGCCTTGAATCAGAAATTATTCTCATTTCGCGTTAAAGAATATCGAACAGAGTAAGAATTATCCTGCATAACGATAATTTTGTCATGCCAAGATTGAGACGACGGGTGATTTATATGGAAGACACGGCGTCGGCCGGAAGGCGGGTCCCGGCTGCTGTTGGCAACTCTTCGTGTCAAAGAACGTCCGAAGAATAATATTGAAAGAAATCGTTTTGGCCCATTTCGCGGTTTTTCACCCGGATCTAAACGAGATTTGTTGCACCCTGCAGTTCGGGCTGCAGCACAAAAGCCTGATTCCGTAGTTTACCCCGAACACCGGAAGTCGTTCCGAAGCCCAACAGGCACTGTATTCGCATCCCTCCATTCATCCCTCCGGGGGTTTGCAACCGACAGAAGTGAGTCCAGACCGGATCTTATTTCCGGCCCGTTGTACGTGCAGCTTATACATACATACACCCATACATACATATATATATACATACATACATGCTTACCCTGGAATTATACGCAGGTATATGAATGTAGTTTTAGAAGATTAGCCTCCCTAAATTGGAGACTCAGCTGTATAACACACCTTGGGGGGAGAGGGATGGCAATCTGTACGTATAAAAGCCTCCCCTAATTCCGGCGTTGAAATTGAAAATTTTCAACCAAATTTATATCCCTCACGAAATTAGGCATCCGCCTATCTTCCCACGCAGTTAATGGGCGCCCTATTAAGGTCTCTTTATACAGTTTTGTTTCCATTTTCGGTATTTCCTGCGTTTCTTTTCTTTTCTTTTCCTACGTTTTTTCGTTCTTCTCGTTATATTATTCACGTAGATAAATATGCCGGGTATCCAATGTTTGTACGGTGTCTTCACAAGACTTTACATTATACGTATACCATACCTGTACATGTATACGTGCGTACGAGCCGTTGCCGAGTTGTATTAAAATGTTAAAAAGCCATTAATTGTCGTGGGCACGACTACTATTGGCATTACCTATTACGCGTAACGACGCTGCATCGGAGGTGTGCCTGATCACATATTTGTTTCCACGAATGTAGAATGAAATCGTCTGCGAGAAGTTGCGGAGGTTGGATAAACTCGGCGTTTCTGACTTTGGTTAAATTGTGTAACAACCTTAATCGCCCGACGGATAAAATTATTAAGTAAACTCGTTACGCGTAATAAGGAGGGAAATCAAAGGCAAGTATAAAAGTTACAAAATCGTGGAAAATTGACATTTTGCAAAGGAATCGAAGGTTGCGACAAGTCGAGGCGTACAAAGCGTATACCGTTCATTACCATCGCAACCTGTACAAACGCACGTATACGACGATGGGGATGACACGTTGTACATATTTATAACCTCTATAGTACGTCGTACAGCCTTATAGATGGATACCTGCAGCAGGTATCGACGATGAAAATTCGTATTCAGGTCGTGTCGGCATATAATAAACGGCGACGTGTCCGTTTTCTAATCGATTTAAATTCGCGGCGTGTTTGTATAGCTTATAGCTCCATTCGTCAATAAGAATGAATTTAAACGGCGGACGGAAGTCGGGCGCATACCGTTCCGCAATTACAACACCTTATCAATTGTAATTAGAATTATTGTAAGTTCGTTTGCAGGTCTTGCCTCATCTGTCGTCAATTGCCTCGCCTCGCAGGATTATCGTCTAGAATTTTTAGTACCCGTGATACATGCGACGCTACGTATATACGTGTACGTAGAAACGTAACGCGTACGGCATTCGAATTACAACGTACGAACGCACCAAAAACACTCGGGGAACCTTTACGAATCGTGCGTCATCGAAATGTGGGTGGTTTAAATTGTAAATACCTGCGAATGGACGAAAAAATAAAAAATAACTATAGAAAATGAATAAAGAAATAAGAACGAAATGAACAAATCAACAACAACATTCCGGTATCGTCGATGCGTAGCTGCAATTTAACCGCGGGTATACGCCGCACGAATAATAATACTTGATACCGTGCAGTACCGGAAGAGAGAAGGACGTGGAGCGTCGCTTAGCGCAGCGTTTCTCTCCTATTCTCTTCTTTTCTCTTCCCCTGGCACTCCGCATGATCTTGCCTGGCGGATGTTGGCAAGTAGCTAAGCTGCAAACGCGGGAGAAATATACCTACGCGCGTTTCAGGGCATCACGCGGAGCGGCAAAGAGCAGGATCTTTCCTATTAGGACGGTTCCTTTTTCCAATCTGTGTAACCGTACCGTGGCGGTGCGGTAATTGCGCGGTCTTTCTCGGTAAGGAAGTGGCTAGCCGACCGCAGAACCAGCAGAAGCCGAAGCCGAAGCTGGTCTGCGTCGCCTGCGACTCTGCTATATATATATGCGTGCATGCAAAATGCTACAAAATTTGCAGAAAGGCATTTAATCGATCCACGGCACGGCTGCGCACTGAATATGGCGAAATAAATGGGAATCGTCAACGTGCACGATCATACCGGTAGAATTAACCCCCTTCAACGGCCAAGTCTCTTTCCCGTTGAAAACAAAACATCGTTTTGTCTTAATTCAAGAAAATTTACCATTTTTAGAAACAGAATTTTTCAAATCAAATTATTCAGTGGTAAATACTTTCTTCGGAGTGCGTTGCTATTTGTCGAATCTATTTCAAAATTTTTTAATTGTAATCGAGGAAGATACTTTCAAAAATAGCCGTTTAGTCGTTGTAGCAAATACGCTACAACACGGCGGTCAAAGGGTTGAGAGGAGTGTAAGAGGGCGACGGAATTTGGAAAGAGAAGATGAAAGGATGCACCGATTCACTCGGCATCGCCGCATACTTTTACCACGACTCATCGTCCGTACCTCCGTTCTAGTAAAATACTGTAATAGTCACGGTCCATTGATGGCGGAGAAACGGAGACGAGCCTCGTCCGTGTAATAAATACAGTCAGAAAACACAACCGGATGCAGATTCGAGATGCTGGTTTCCTTTCCTCCCACCGCGGATCACTGCGCATGTGTCTGTTACGCTATGTGAATTTTTACTTTACCACGATTCGGAGAATTTTTTATTTTTTCTTTTTTAAAAGAACAACCGTTCCTCCGTTTCCTCTTTACGTACGTTGTAATGGACTAAAATTCTTTCGCCGCATGCGGGAAGGAACTTAATAACAGAGTGGATCCCGATCACCTCGTCACATCTTCGGAAGAAGATAAAACAAAGTCAAAAGAAAAGAAAAAAAAAAAAATTAAGTATAATAAGAACAACGAAATGAAAAACGCTTGTTTCGAAGAGTCAAAGAGATTCAGAGTCAGAGATTTTCACATCGCAGGGTTATATCACTGCGTAGAGATCAGTTTGTGAATACGAGACACTACGTGGTATAATATACAGGGTGGGCCAAACAAAAACGGAACTTGATTTGAAACGTGAATAAAATCCGAACGCGTTGGCCGATTTTCGAAAACTTAATTTTGCTCGAAACAAGAAGATTGAATCTTTCATGTCGCGTTTGATAATTTGAAAAATCTTTATTTACCGCTGAGATACGCGCTCTTGGAAAAATGTGTTTTGAAAAAGTCACTGGGAGACTAAAAAAAAAAAAATCAATATTAAAGAACGTTCAACGTAATTTCGACCCTTAGAGTTATGATTCGAGGACTAAGTTATCTTAGTTCAATTCGTTCGCCAGAAAGAAGGTTTAAGTTAATAACTATTTATAAAATTTTACAATGATATTGAACGAACTAAGATTTCGAAATATAAGATTAGTTCCTTTCTTTTTTTTTTTTTTGGCCCACACCGTACAAGTCAGCAGCATAGCAGGAATCTTACTGTAAAGTGAAAAGTGTAAAGAAGTCGAATGTTCCTCAAGACAGACTTTGCACATACTTGGCCGAAGTGCAGAAAGAATTACGCACCACAAGCAATATGACAACGTATCAGACAAACACAATGACGCCCAAAGAGTGGAACGAATACCTGCATCCACATATCCACAGCAACAACGAAAGTGGGCAAAAAGAGGAAGATACGCGTATAAGGAACTTACACAACGTCACTTGGCGTGTATATGATATATCTCATCTTCCGTCTGCACGAATGAGGAAGACTAACCGTGGAAACGAACTCCTTCCTTGCATTGTCTGTGCCTTTATACGTTGTCCTTGTACACCGTGTATGTATTGTACCTAAGTTCGTATCTCGTGCAAGAATACCGGCAATAAGAACGATGCCCAGTTTCGACACGTTATGCATGGGAAAGGAAGTGCGAGCTACTCGGCGCGCGTCTCTTCTTCTTATCCCGCATCCGGATCGTGATAAATAAAAAAAGAAGATAGAAAAAAAACCGACGAATAAAAATTCGTTTAAAAACACACACACTTGAATATTGTTTCACCGTAAAAAAAAATTGACGCAATGATTGCGTATTTCGTGATTAGTTACTATTATGGAGAGATTATGTGACAGATAAATTTTATTTTGATTATGTGATTTTTTTGGTGATTTCTCAAGGTTACACAGAGATTCCTGTAATCCCAAATGATTTCTCACAACTATCAAAGATCACCTTGATGATTATTAATGCAGAATTTTATTCTAATATCACGAATTTCAGTGTGATTTCGGAGATTATGAAATCATTTCGAAGGATATTTACAACTAAAGCGCACCGGTGAAACACCCCTTCGCGATGATGCAAAATAAATCGATAATTCTGTAGAAAAACGCAATTTAATCGGTATTTTGATCTTCTTAAAAAGGGGACTTTGAATCCGACGCGTCATTCAATGATTCCAATTCGTTGATCATTGACTTCGATTGATCTCCGAGGGTTCCATGCGATTTTCATTGATATCCGTATGGGATAGAATAACAATAGATCTCAAAAAAATCCCCGAATAACTCGATGTCAAAAAATTTCGCGATTGCAGCGAAACTTTTAAAGATTCCAATAATTTCCAGCCATATTACCACACGATCAGTTCACCGCAATCGTGCGGTGATTTAAGCTTTTTCAAGCGATTAGCAATAACTTCATTAATCCCTATAGATGCCTCGTTGTATTTAAAAAAAAACTTCGTTCAGTCAAGTTACTTTGATTTACAATTCGTACCGTACAATTTCATTTCTTCTTTCAGTGACTTATCCCCGCGGGTAGAGCTGACTCAAAAACGAGATACGATTGCGTGCGCTTCAAATTTTCTCGTTCAACAATGAGTCAAAAGTGAAGTCGATCTAGATGTCAAGAAAAAAAAAAAAAAAAGAAAAAAAAAGAAAGAAAGAGAAAAGCGGCTTACAATAATTCCTGTAGCCGGTCTGCCAGGTTGGCACGTGCATCTGCCGTCTTTTCACAGACACACATGTATACGTAAATATGTGGATTTACCTGCGGGCACGAGATACATATTCACACACACACACACACACACATGCAATATTCTTACATAGGTACGCAAGTTTATCCATGTGCATGTGTATATACACAGAGACACCTACATACCTATATCACGGTATATATCTTGGGCGCAGAGTGAACGGGCAGACATTCTTCGTCGGAATCATCACCTGGCCCTCCGGGTAGTAAATGGGTTCAGCGTCGCAGAGATAATTTGCCTTGGCAGAGGGAGGAGAGGAGGCAGCTGCCAGGTCGATCGGGTGCCGAATGAATGAACCTAACCGAGGAGAGAAGGACGCGAAAGAGCGAGCGAGTCGGATGCCGTGAATCAATGAACAGACAGAAGCGAACGCTGCTGCGGTTATATTCCGATTTTGCCAATCCTTTGTTTCCTGATTTTTCGACAATTTTTACTTGTCAAGCGATAATGTTACTATATACGTACGTGAAGTAATTACGCGCACATTTTTTTTTTTTTGGCACCATTCAAATATTTATACGTATGAGAATTATTGCAGATTTTTATATTACGACGCGTGAGACATGTTGATTTTCAGAAATCATAAGTAATACAAATTTATAAATATTGTAGTGTATTAAAAAAATTTAGACTCTAAAATTGGACGAATTTATTGACTTCCATACGTCATATTATTCTGCCGGACTTGATTTGCTGAAAAATGGCAATTCTTCCGTTTCTGTGAATTCGCATAAATTTTTGAAAGTCTCGCCTTACGCTCCCGATTGCGGCTCGAGAGAGAGAGAAAGAGAGAGGGAAATCCTTGCGGCTTGAGATACGAATATACAAGTCATGTCTCATACATGCATGCATGAATGAATGAAAATCGCTGATTGGCATAAAGCTATTTCGGTACACCTGCTGCATTCTGGAGTTCATACAACAAGCTCGAAAGGAATCCTGCCCCGCGGAGTTGTGAAAGCGAATGGACGAGAAGCGAGGTGAATAATATGAAGAAAACACCGAAAATTAATAAAGCCTACCGGCTATAATCTACCGGATATCCGCAAACGATTTCCAAATCTTTCGAAATAAATGACATTTAACGAAGTTTTCGAGAATTGTTTTAGTAGTTATAAATATCTCACACTGAGAAAAGACTTTGTTTACTGTTAACGACTATTTCGATATAACGAAATAAATTTTTCGTTATTATCATGAAATTCTAGTTGAGCCAAATAATGATCGATAGAAACTTGCTTGTAGTTGGAAGGAAATATAAAAAAAAAAAAACACAACAAACAAATCAAATTTCACTGAACTAAAATTTTGATAATAATAACGAAACCATTACTTCGCTATATCCAAATGTACTTTTATTAACGGTGAATAAAACGCATCTCTCGGTGTATCCTACGGTGAAAATTCCATAGCGGAAACTAATCGGCTCTCACGCTATTCGCCTCCCAAGATTCCAGAATTTAGGAACGAAAGAATTGGAGGCGTTGTGAATGGAAGGAGCCGCGCACAATGCAGGGAAGTTCGTGCGTACCGGTGACTTCCGGTAGCCGAAACGATCAATCGATAATCCTGAAGCCGCCGCAGAGTTCAATAATACCTGTGTCCTGGTATAATCTCGAATTTTATCTTTCCTTTCCTTTTTTCTCTTCTTTTTCTTTTTTCTCTTCTCATCGCAGTACAACTAGATTGCAATCGTTGCAAAATCTTTGTGAATTATACGTGCGAGTAAGATATAATTATTATCATCATACGGTCTTTAATACCGCTAGTACAGTATATAATCATCGAAAAATAATTGTTATGAAAATTTCACCACGAATTGCCATATATATATATATATATATATATATCACACATCACGTTCTAAAAGCTTGTACCTGCAACTTAACGCGATCAATTAATTGCGAGAAAAAGAAGGGAAGAAAAAAAAAAAAAAAAAAAACACATCCGCAGCGTATATTACAACTATAATAACGATAACAACAACAATAATAATAGTAACGCGGCGTTTCGAATCCGCAGTATAATGTATATTAATTGCATGGCTGTGCAGTTACGCTGCGGAGATCGAGAAGATGATAATTATTGTAGGTATTATACATGTACCGCGTTGTAATCTGCCGTTCAATTGTTCGAGCGGTTAATTAGTAATTAGTAATTAGTGCCTGTTCACGTTACGTTTTCAATTAAATACCGCATATATATGTACATCGCACGACGATAGCCGTTGTAAGTAAATTTTACAACGCACGCGTGATTTTATCGTGGAAAGATTTCGATCATACATATTCACACGTATGTAGGTAGATTTTATGTCAGGGTGAATTTCGGGATGATTTCGTACGTAGCTGCGTAGCGAGCGGAGGAGTCGTGCATATGTGTAGCTTTGTTCGCCGGTCCTTGTCGGACGTTAAAAGTATCACAGAGTGTTTTAAGCCCGTCTACCGCATGCGGCATGCATATTACGGGCTTACGCCATACTCGTGAATGCGTAAGTCCGAAGCCGCGGTCGCCGGGAGAATGTCACCTTGTCACGAATCGTGATACAGAAGAAGAATATTACACGAAGAGGACAACGAGTGCGAGGCTTTTTATTACAGAGGTACGTTAACATAATATGATAAAAAGTTAAAAATACTCGAACGTCGAGTAGGTAACTGCGTTGATATTATGTACCATTGTAAAGTCTGAAGAGAGACGAAAAATTGAAGCCTAGATATTTTGCCCGGAGTAAATTTCCCTTTCGCTGATATTATTTTCTTCTCTGCCCTGGAAATGTGAATTGAGCAATTTTTTCTATCGCACCGTGCGTACAACGAATATTTTAATACAAATATAAAGCGATACGATATCGGTGGGAATGTTAATCGCATGAGGCTGTTGCGACATCCGACTGTAAAATGTGCTTTTCGGTGCACAAGATATTCAAGATATATGCGTACACATGTATAAAATTGACCGACGTACGGTTTATAATCATTTGAGTCATAATTCTGAGTATTCTTACCGCCCATTTTACATGCATTCTTCTGTGTATTTAAAGAATTTGTGAAAACATATTCCTTAGCGGTCCTTTTCTATTTCTGACAGCATAATAGTAATTATTGCGATATAATGTAAATTATTATTGTTACAGGAACAAATTGATTGAAAAAAATCGCGAAAATTGAAGGAATAATTCATATCCAATAAAATTAACCCTCTACACATATACACACGTTTTACATAAATTACAAGTTTTTGGGGTCGCTGATTACGAATACCATCTTGTTATAAAAGTCGACTCGGCACAATAATGTGTGACTAAAAGGGTTAAGTGTGTACGTATACGGGGTAAGAAACAAGAGAGGATAAGAGAGGATAAGATGCGGAAATGAGGGAAAGAGAAAAGAAGGAAGAATGACACTCGAGACGGACTCAGTCCAACCGTCTGGTTTCCGGATCGTGATATCCGAGCACTAGTTTTTTTGCCCCGCTTTCGTACGGCCGCATTTCTGTTTCCGTTATAACATACTGCAAATATATCTATATATTGTATACATAAATGTATATGGCCTTTAAGCCGCCGCTTACATACGTTGTAAAAGTTGATAACAAAAGTACGCGGGTTACAAATATTAACAAAGTTAGCACAGGTGTATTTAATTTAATTGTAATAATTTTCGCAAGCGATGCGTATGGAAGACGAAAACAAATTAACGTATTTAAAAGTGTGCGTATTAAAAAAAAAAGAATTTCACTTTGAAAGTTGCAGTAACGTCATATCCATAATTACGTTTATACGTGTGTTATACAGACTAAATACAGGTACCTGTACAGGTAAATAGCATTCCTTTGCACAAATCGGTTGCTAATTTATACCCAAAGAATTGAGATGGAGGAAAATCATAGATCGCGATAAAACTTGAATTGAGCAAAAGGTTAATTAATAAAAAAAAAAAAAAAAAAGTTACAACCGCGCAACTCAGATATACCGACTGTATACGTATGCCTAAACACGAGCGTAATATACAGGTTTTAAAATTCTTGCGAAAGTAGTTCCGAACTCTTCGATGCACGCTGTTTTACCATACATACGAGAATATATGCGAGGTAAAACCGCGATGCAGATGCGTGGTGTGCGTATAAATTTCACGTGTATATTGAAAATTTATATAAACACTCGTGTTCGTATGTACCGTAGGATAAGAATAACAACAATAATTCGCGATTGTGTCAAGGCGAGCGGCCTCCGCGTTCCATACACGCATGTATCGACACGCATACATAATTTGTATACATACGTAAGTACGCACGTGTATATACGCCTCGCACACATACCTACATGTCAAATTATTGTATAACATCGCGTATTGATAGGAAATATTATCTACGTATGCACGTACACGTGTATACCTGCGTACATATTTGCATACAATTTGCGCAAAGACATTCCAATGATATCGCGATCCCTCCCCAAGGCCTCCTCATAACGCTATCCACGCCGTATCACCTCGACGCGAATCCACACACTCACACATCTATCTTTACGTTGAGGTAAGTCGATTTAGGAACGACGACGACGCCGGCGCTCCACCCTCCCTTCCCCGCCCTTCGCCGCCTTCGGAATACCTCGGTAGCTATTCTTTTTACACATTGCGCGCACACACATTCCTAATGTAAATTCCGAATTCACCATTGTGTGTATCTGGGCGTTATGAATTATACAACGACTTGAAATTTTTTTTCTCGTATAATCAAACCTGATCAATCGTTGAACGGTTCGTGTTTTTTTTTTTTTTTTTTTTAAATTCTTTTTTCGCGCATTTGCGTTTTCTTATTTTCTTATTACATTTGTATTACAGCCAAGCCTCTCCCCTCGTCTTCTCGCTAGCAATATCATTCCCTCCCTTTCCCAATCTCGGCTAGCGCCATCCTCTTTTTCACCACTTTTGAAAGGCGTTTAACCCCCCCCCCCCCCCCCCCACACCTGTATACGATATACACCTACGAATGTATACGACACATGTACCGCATATACAGCCGCTTTTGCCTCCTACTCACCGTTCACCGCTATGATATTACACTTGCATATACCACGTGCGCATGTATTTACGTTTGCCAACCCGCCTATGTACGTACATACATACGTATATCAGGCACACCGCATACGTGTAAGATTATATGTATATGGGCGTATATGTTCGCAGGTATATAGACCGTATCCGAGGATCGACTAACACGTGCGGTAGTCGCCATTCAGGAATATCTTCCTCGTTTATAATACGGGTGCACGCGGTGTACGAGAGAGAGAGAGAGAGAGAGAAGTTGGTGGGGGACGACTTTCGTTCGTTCATTCGTTTATATTCATTCATGTGTTAAAACAACTCAACAACTCGGTCCCGTGATCGGAGCAAACTGGAGGACGAAACAAGGGAGGGGGAATCATGAGAATGGAATTGAAATTGCTTCGAGATATAATTTCGACCCCGTATTATACGTAATATAGGTATTATATACGTGCGTATGTGCACGTATACTGGCGGCGGGTCTAACGTTAAATATTATCGCTGCGAGTGTTATCACCTTATCAATATAGTCCGTGTCTATATATAGTTACGCATTACACACGCATGCGTATACTGTGCATATAAATATTGTATAGGGAGGGAGGGAGGAGCGCGTGCGTTACCCGTTTTCACACGTGTCCCAAATATCACACGAGGGGCCAACCTTTGCATCTCTTTCGATTCGTTTGCGCAACATATACGTATATACAGGTATACAGGTGTACGTATGAATGTATAACACGCGTTATATGCTGCAAGGGCAAATTGAAATCACCGTTTTTGCCCACGTTTCATTTGACAACGTCGAATTTGATCATCGATTTTTCTCTCTCTCTCTCTCTCTCTCTCTCTCTTTGTTTCCTTTTAAATCTTCCCACCCGCGAACGTTTCGAAACAAGCAGAGACGGTTAATCGTAACAGGTATCCATACGAGTATGAATTGAGAAACGTAGTCGTTAAATTGGATGTTTGAAAATTTCCAATATTCGCGAAAGCTGATTGTTTAAAACATATTTCAACTTAAATACGAGTTATCATTATCGCGAGTTTTCGCATATACGCTGTACACATAATTATAGATATGTTACGGGTGAATAATCGTCGCAAGTTGATTATACGCATGCGATATCTCTTATATACAACTAATAATATCAAGAGGAAGCAATTGGCGTCGTACAAGCGCGTGTCCGCCGGTGTAAGCAGTTTATACTACGTGACGAATGGCACGCGGTAAGTAATACTTGTATTATTTCATCCAACCGGCATCAACCTCGGAGTCTGATTGTAAGTTGCATTCAGCCAGCGAACGAAGTCGATAATTCGCATAGTAATAAAGATGAACGCGACGACAAAACCTGTACGCGTGCTTATTATTATTATCATCACATGCACATGCGCATGCATGCATATACTTAGTTTATCTACCTACGACAAACACATGTTCGTTAATATAATTAAGCGTATGCACATGCACGTAGGTACATTTTTCTCTGAGGCACGATTCACCGTCAGCTGGCTGGCGCGTATTAATGTTGAACGCGACATGGGAAGCAATGCCATGATGGTGGGGACTGGAGACGAAGAAGGAAAAAAGTAAAAGAGAAAAAAATTCAAGATCAATCAAACGTATGCTGCCGATCGTGTTCATTGCCATTATATCTTACATTATACGTACAATATATGTACATGTATTTACGCATCGTTTAGGAATTGTGTGTTTATTGACGAGTTGCGATAGATAATAACTTGAAAACCGGAAACGATAATTGCGCTCGCTGAGGAGCGACGGAAGAGCGTGTGAGAAGAGAAGAAAAAAAAGATAAATAAATTAAAAAATACAAAGCTAACGCGAAAAAGAAAAAGATTAAAAAAAAAAACACTAGGCAGTCATAATACACGTATCGGTATTATACGTATACGTGTGATATGGTATACGCATGTGCATACATACATATAAATAGATACACGCAAGCACGCTCGCGTAGCGCGCAAACACGGCGTATGCAAGGTCTATGGTCCAACGACAGTTTGTTTGCCGCAACAAACAAGACGAGAAACATACAATTTTATATAAAAAAAATAAACACATATAGTTGCGTATCGCCGAGCAAAAGTCGGCAAGTAAAATTCAAACGTATGCATGTACGTGCGTATGTGTACCTATTAAAAATTTCGGTATATAAAAATGTCTCCCGTCTTACTTTTCGAAAAATGTCGTGTATTGTCACAAAGCGTGTACGAATATTGATGCGAAAATTTGTTTAGTGTTAGAAAATAATGAGAGATAAATTACTACACAACGTTGGCGAAGTGGAACGACATAATATGTCGTTGAATCGCGTGACGTCCTAGTGCTGACGAACGTCACGTTGTTTCACGTTGACACGTCCGAAACCGGATGCGGAAGCGGAACCGGAACCGGAAGTGCGTATAGGTATATCGTACGTTTACGCGCGTATGACATATACGGTCGAAGCCCGAACAAAAATACCGAGCGACTAGCAGCTGGTAGGTTTTTTGTTTCTTAATATATGGATGATACGTAGAAAATAAAAAAGAAAAAATATAGTAAAAAAAGGGCAGAAGTTGTTGTAAATTTTTATTTCGACGTAAAACGAATCCATTGCGAAAAGTGATACTCTCGAGCGATATGTTATCCCGGTTTTAGTCTGTCCTCTGTTTTAACAATTCACCAGTTGTACGCGTACATTATACACACGTGTTATTGAAATTCGATAATGAAATATAACTAGAATAACAATCACTTCGATGCAACTCTACATTTGAAGATCAAGGCAGACAATCATTTCATTACATTTATTCACCTACACATTGTTGCGACATCCGCCGATCATCATCATAATCATCATCATCGTTCAACGAACAATAACAATTATTTCAAGCTCAAGGTTGCGAAGCGGTGGCGGTATAAACTTTTCATGCAAAACACCGCGTCTCGTCGTATAAATTTATTATTCTTATTCTCATCATCATTATTATCATTACATCCGGATAAACGTGGCATACATTAAACATCTTCGCCCAAGTACCGAGGTAACGGGGTAGGGAGGGAAAGGTTTCAGAGGTACGTCTATACGTCTATAACATCGTGCGTTTTGCGTTTCGGTAAAGAGAGGATGGCCTCGTTCCGCCTACCGGCACAAACAATCCACCATGCATATGTGTGTGTGTGTCTGTGTTGTGTCTCGTGCCGTGTGACGTCACGAACCACGAGAACAGAATGACCATCATAGTGGGACGAAGGGGGGGGGGGGGGGGGGGGGCGAGACGAGCCGGCGGGAAGGAAGGAAGGGAGAGAAGGGAGGGAAGGGAGGGAGGGAACCCATTCATAACCTGAGCAAGGACGACTCCCCCGACCGTTCGTTCGTTCGAACACGCAACCAACTACGACAGTCGAGAGCCGACGTTGTATCACATACTGACTTTGCGAAGTCGTGTGTGTGTGTGTGTGTGTGTGTGTGAGAGAGTGTCGGGCGAACGCGATACGAACGTCACACAAGCGAACCCGTGGATCTGTAGGAGCGATCCTTACAGAGGTTGACGATTTCCTTGTTCTTCGTAATGTTTTAACAATCGTAGATTCGCAGTCGCGTAATTGCTGCGTCGGTTAGACCGCGGTCCAACGATTTGCAATTGCAGATTAGCTCGTGTTGTATGGAAAATGATGAGAAAACAGAATGACAAGAGAGGAAAAACAGATGCGTTTAACGATATCTAGGCAGCAGTGGGTATTTGTCACGGAATATTACGCCCACCCATCGATCCATCCATCCATCCATTCAACCATTCGACCATCCATGCATGCTTGCAATGTAGATATGTATGTACAACTACGGCGCACAACAAAACTCAACGTAACACGTGGCGTCGCGACGCACGCCTCACGATCTAGGATATTATAATTAGACAGACTAGGGATGTATGTATGTATGTGCATACGTATGCCAGCTACATCGAAACGCGTATCATAGCTCAGGAAAATCGGGGCATCTGGCTTACAAGCCGTTTAAAGCTCCGCAGTGGGAGAAGAAAAATAATACCCAACGAGGCCGCTGTACATGTAAATGATATACCATGTCGAGGAAAAAATGTACGATCTGCGAGTGAATTTTCGTTCTTTTTCACCGATATTCGTTCATACAAGTTTCTCGAGCATTTGTAAAGCCGGCGAGAAATGATATTCCTAGGCGTCATGTAACAATGACCGATTACCGTGACGCTCCTAACGCGTGTACAACAAAATTTTAAGATTTGTTTCCGACAAGGTACACACGGAGAGCTATAAACATTCTTTTTACAAGCGGCATTGGTCGCTGCCGACGTGGCAGATCACAGCCGCAACTACTGTACGCAAGCAACGAGCCGTATCCTGCTAAACTGTTAAGAAGGAAGTGGCTGATTGGTGGTTGCCCCGCGTTCTAGCGTTGCCTTTGCTGGCTCGGCTACCCTGTCCGTTGGGCGACTGACTGACTGACTGACTGACTGACTGACTGACTGACTGACTGACTGACTGACTGACTGACTGACTGACTGACTGACTGACTGACTGACTTACTGACTGACCGACTGGCTCAATCTCAACGCTTTTATGCACCTATTTTATGCGCATCTACGCACCTATATACGAATATCTACGTGATTCAGATCCGTAACACGACCTGTAGATCTGGAATCAGGAAAAAGGTTTACAGAAATTCGTACCTCTCAAATTAAACGCTCGATCTTTCACTATATTTTAATAGAATTATTACTATTACTTCACTTTTAAAAATACTAGATTTGTTTCGGTGCACCTTTGGAGACACCGAATTTTAAATACCTTATACCTGCAACTCCGTTAATAATTGTCGCGGAAACGTACAGATTTACGTATCTCGCTGACGATGTTTCGTCCATGTTCAAAAATACAGCATTGGTATTTTTTTAGTCTACCAGTGAAGCGCAGATTTTAATAGGAATTTATTATATTCTTAGTGAATGAGGGTAGCTGACCTAGCGTTCAGAGAATGTTATTTATAATAAGCTGGCGGTATAGATTGCACTGTTTCGCAATTTCGTGTCATTCTCGGTTGATATAAACGTCGGATTCTCGTCCGACGAGAGAAATTATTCGAAATATATCAACAAAAATTTCACGGAAGTGATGTATGGAGGACAATGAATGTGAGGCATTTGCGATAAAGTCCACATTTTAAGAGAAAACAACTAAAAACATATTTCAACTCACCGGAATTTTACTGCTTCTTAGAAAATCTAAAAGAGCTTCCAGAGCTCCCAAGGTCGAAGCCTGGACGTAGACGCCTCGTTCGGCGAGTTTTATGTGTCCTAAAGCACTGGTGAGTTCCCTGGCGGTTTCTTCTCGCAATAATTCAACTTCATCTGGTTTTTGCGCAACTTGGAGATTCAGACCTGAGCAGAAATTCGCGAGGAAATTATTTTTTCGGAATGAACAAATTATTTTGTAAATTTAATTACACAAATTTATAAACAATTTTACCTGCTATTGCTTTTTCTAGATCCTTAGCAGCAATTTTTACTCCTTGAGCTGCTTTTATTTCCCTGTACTCGATGTAGGCATTCTAAAATAATGAAAAAAAAAACAAACAATAGAGACAAGTAGACTACCAAATATGAATTTCGAAATTTCCCGACTTTTGCAACTTCTTACCTTCACTCTGAGTTCTTTCAGGGGTTGTGGCATGAGTAGAGACCTGATTTGCGTCACGATTGGTCCGTCTGTACCGGCGACTATCATAGTATCTCCCTCCCGCAACGTGCCGTTTACAAGAATGCAATCGATCGTTGTCCCGAGACCAGGGAGAGCCTTAACCTCAAGAACGGTTGCCTGCAGCTCTTCGCTGAACATCAGTCGCTTGGCCAGAGGTCCTTGACAGGCGTCGACCACTAGCCCGAGAAGATTACCCATCCCTTCGCCTGTGGATATTGTGAAATTGTGAACGTTAATAAAAAATTTTTGAAACTCGGTTCCAATTATTGAAATATATATTTCGCTATACGTAAACTTAATTAAACGACTCAAAACTTAAGTTCGGTATTACATATTACCCGTTACGGCACTGGTTGGCACTAAAGAGATGTAACTCCGAGGATCTGGATTCTCATAGAATAATGCTGCGTTTAAAGCCTGCTCTGCGAACTGGACGACCACTTCCTTCGCCCTTGTTTCAAATTCTCGTTGCGTATTGGGCGCCTGATTTTTTATAACGTCTTGCACATCCTTTCGACTCATTGTTTGCCAATCGTATAATCTGATGATGAAAAAGTCACGTAATGTTAGGCAGAGATTTCATAGCGGTTTGGAATGTTTGATCGAATTGAATAGGAAGAATCAAGGCAATTTCTATGATTCAAATAACTTCTGATCTGTGCATTGTTTACCTGTCTATTTTGTTGAGAGCAACAACGAACGGGCACTTCTTTGCTTTGAGCAAATTAATACTTTCAATTGTTTGCGGTTCCAGTCCGTGCATTATATCAACGACCAAGATGGCGATATCACAGAGTGATGATCCTCTGTTTCTCAAATTACTAAACGATTCGTGCCCAGGTGTGTCTATAATCAGAAGACCGGGAATCTTGAATTTTTTGTCTGCAAACTAAAATACAGAAATTTCGTTAATACATTTCATAAGAATACCTTTCCGTAAGATAAAAATTAAAACTCTCATTGACAATCCGTTAAAATTCATGGTACTGAAAAAACTTACGCCTTTGACATATCGTGTAGATTCTTGAATGGCTTCTATCGGTACGTTGGTTGCACCAATTTGTTGAGTAATACCACCTGCCTCCCCGTCTTGAACATTTGTTCTCCTAAGTTTATCGAGAATTTTCGTTTTCCCGGTATCTACATGCCCCAGTACGCATACCACAGCTGCTCGAAGGTTGTCTAGGGTTTTTTTCTTTTCTGCTTCAATTCTGCGAGTTTGTATCCTGTTTCTGGCACGTTCTTTTTTACGTTCGGCATCAGTCTTTTTGTCATCAGGTTCACTGTCATCGTCAGATTCAGATTGTGTTTCAGATTCGCTACCGCTAACAGTCTCAGATTCACTTGCAGACGATTCCTTCTTGCCCGGTGACTGTTGGGACTTGGCTATTTGTTGCGCTGTTGGTTTTTCCGGTTTCGACGTTTCCTCAAATTGATCTTCAATAATAAAAAATGAAATTAAAGAAACTGTGAAATAACGTGTCTGTGAAGTTTAGAATATGGAAAAATGAACTAAAACAAGCGTAAGATACCTTCTTCCTGCTCCTCTTCTGTAGATTCAGCATCCCAAGAGTCCTTAACCTCAGCTTCTTTTTTAGGCTCTTCTGGCAACTGCTGATCTACTATTTCCACTTGCACTTGATCTGGATTTTCGACGCTCTCTGATTTTTTTTCTTCATCTTTCTCTTTTTCTTCCGTACTCAGCTGTTGCTTCACCTTGCTGGGTCTCACTCGGGTACCTAGATATTGAATATTGTTTAAATTAAGTACTCTACATTCAGGGGGTTCGAATATTCAAAAGCATTAGAATATTTGCTCACCTGGCCGTGCTTTCTTTTCGCCAACATCTGGCAGATCTACACCTTTTGCTTTCAGAGCATCAATCATCGCCTGCGCTCTTGCCCTGTCTAATTTCTGCTTGCTTGTTAGAAGTTTTCCTTCTGCTTTCAACCGTTCTTTTCTTTGTTTCTCCTTCAGTTTCTTCTTCTCCTTCCTTTCTTGTTCCAACTGTAATTGTTCTAATCTCGCTTTTTCCCGCATCTCTTCTTCCCTAATTCTCTCTTCTTCTTCACGTCTCAATTTTTCTTCATCCTCTTTGAGTTTTTTCAAAGCTTCTTGCATTGCAGCAATAGTTTTCTTGCCAGGACCTTTCCCTTTGTCTGTAAACAAATATAATATAAGCAGAAGTTACAATAACAAGATAAACCAGTAAATGCATACAAGAAGAAATATGTGACACAAGCTTTGTAACTATTACAGAAACTATATTGTAGTCAATAATACCTTTGTCTTTTGGATCTTCTTTGGCACCTTTTTTCTTTTTCTTCTTATTATCTTCTTCACCACCATCATCGTCACCTTCAACTAAATCCGTTTCTTTTTCTGTACGATCAACCTTTTCTTCAGTCGGTTTGGGTATCACTTCAACCGTTGTTTTGTTTTCTTGTGACAAAGTGACACCTTCGGATTTTTTAACCGCTTCCTGTAATGTAAAGTAATTGATAGATTAAACCGTTTCGAAAAATCAAGTACTCTTAAATGCAATTTGGGATTACTCACAGCTTTTTTCTGGGCTAACTTCTTTTGCCTTTCTCGTTCTTTCTTTTCCTTTTTTTTCTGAGCAGCCGTTTTCACAGTTCCACCTTCTCCTTCATTCTCATTAAGCTCGTCTTCCTTATTTTCATCTTTTTCTTCGATATCTTTCTTCGATATATTCGTTGTTTGAAGTTTTTCCGTTACAGTTTCTACAATTGCCGGCTCTTTCTTTTGTCCAGAATATTCAAGCTCTAATTCAGCCAGCACTTTCTCAATGTCTTCTTCGCTGTCGTTACGTTTCTTTTTACCTATCAAATATCGGAAAAATTCTGGACTGCTGATAAAAATCGTAAAACTAAGGCTTTATTAAGATACCTTATTGAACAATTGAGTAAATACCTTTTTTTCCTTTTTTTCCTTGAGGCTCTTGTTTCTTTTGTTGTTGTTGCAGCTTAGTATTCTTCACGCTAACAGCTTCCTCAGAATCATTGTCGCTCAGGTGTATATCCTCCTCATCGTCATCATTATCATCATCATCATCGCCTTCCATTTGCAGAAGAGCAAAGCCAGATTTAGCTGGAACTAGAGTCAAAAATAAAGTTGCAATCAGCGTTTGGGTACAAAGCAAGTCCAGAATTGTTTGAACTAATTGAATGCCTTGCCTTTTGCCTTTGCTTTAGCCACAACTTTTGGCTTTTCCATTTCAAAATCATCATCTGAATCTTGTGATTTTTTTCCTTTTTTAGGTTTTCCCTTCGCCCTAGGTTTTTCATCTTCGGACTCATCAGTAGACTCATCCCTCTTTTTTTCATTAAACTTCTCAGAACTTGCATCAGTTCCCTGTTTCTTTTTCTTATCTTTTCCTTTGACCTTTGTTTTCACAGGCTCTTCGATGGTTTGATCTTCTACGTCGACATCACTGTCCCTGCAAATTCAGAGAACAAATAATACCACTGCATCTTAGGAAATGATGAACTGTATCGTAGGATGAATGTTTACAGAGTAAATAGTGAGAAGTAAATAGATTAAATTGTAAAATTGAATTTTATTCAATTCCACAGGAAGTATTGACTGCCTTTGGTTTGCAAAGGAAATAGAAATCCAGTATTCATTGCAGACATAAATAGGTTTGTGTTGCTGTTAGCATCTAACATAACCTATGCAACGAAGTTAACATATGTTTCTTGATTGGTTAGAGAAAGTTTGACCATTGGTTATGGGAATAATTTTTGACACAAGTCATTTCTTACGTTAAGTGACATTAGAAATTAAATAATAAAAGAGAAAGATCTAAGTGGTCGACCTTCAAGGCACAAGAAATGCTGCAATCTGTCTGAAAATAAACTCACATCTCCTCCTCCTTGCCAGCTCGTTTTCCTTTCTTTGCTTTACCCATCTTGATCTCGTTCGCACTGTTTGACAATCTTTTTACGCTTGCTGATATATTTGTCTGAATTCACGGGTTTTTGCAACATGAAAATAAAATTTTCCTTCCGTGAAAAACGGTACAGGCACCGGTTTTTTCTTCGAAGACGAACGTGACCGTAACAGAGAGAGACCTCACGGGTACGAAGGTAACCGATTTTCGACCACATGGGCAGCGCTTTGATCGTGGTATCGCACCTATCGGATACAGTCGCATACACACAATCGTTGAAGCCAACTTCAGATGGACTATCGATTGGTGCGCATGGCGCCATTTTTGAACTTAAAATGATTAGAAGAGCATCGCATGACGCGATATCAAAGCGTTTCAAAAGTTAGCTTGATACTTTTATAAGCTATATTCGAAAATTATTCCGGGCTGTGTCAATGCGACTGATTAAAGAATGGCAGAGAAAAAAGATGATTTTACGCCGCTGTAAAACGAAACTAAGTCATTCATTCGTTTACTTGTCGTTCTGAAGAAACTTTCATCAATCCGTGCATTGCACGATAATTTGATTTATTGACTTCAGTTTAACGATAAAACAAAAAAAAAAAAATTTTCGGGGATTTCAGTTGTTAGCCATTCTCAATTTTTAACAAAAGCATTCGTATTTTTATACTACAATCCGATAACTTATGCCCGTCCATTGCGAGGTGCCATGTCTGCTAAACTAATGCCAGAATTCGTTGAACTAGAACTTCTTCTGGATTCGTCTGTGGATACAGAAATTACTTCTAGTCTGCTGGTATTGTCCTGAAACGTAATAAAGGCAATCATATAAAGTTTGCATGTGAAATCTGCTTATGTAGAAATATAATTCTCATAAAAATTCCGATGTAGAAATATAATTCTCATAAAAATTCCGATTATATAGCTCGTAAATTTTATAATTTTTACACATTGTCAAGACATTCAAATTACCTGCAATTGCCTGGCCTTAATCCATTTCACCGTGTACACAGATCCTGCTGCGAGAAGTCCTGCCAAGATTAGTACTCCAGATACTATACCAGCAGTTGCACTGGCAGTTAGATTTTCTATAGTTACAAAAAAAATTATTATAGATTAACGCATTCTTTTAAAACAGCGTATGTCATAGTTACTAATGATTAAAAAAATAAAATCATCTTCGGCTGAAAAGATGACTTTTCCTAAAACTGATATTTATAAACATTACTAAATAAAACCTGCACCTTCTCCAGCAGCGTTTTGTGATGATGATTCTGTAGTTGATACGACGATCGTGTCAAATACTTCGCTATTGTTTATCGAAACTTCTAAACGAGCAGCACAAGTCCAAGTGCCTAAGTGCTTAGGCAATATCCTGTCGACTTTCAATCCACAGCCACCTAATCGCAAGCCATCGCCATAAAATGAATAATGTGCGTTTCCAAGTAACAATGGGCTGTAAATAATGCACAGATATAATTACGTCACTCGTGCTTGTTACAAATAGTCTGACGCCCGTTTGATCACGTATTATTTCTTACTTATTTTCAGATATTTCATCACTTATATGAATTCCGGTACCATCAGGCATGAGGAATCTACAATAACTGATAGAAATTTTTTCGGGAACAGTTCTGCATTCTAAGGTCAAAGTTCGTTGATTTATAGTACTGATGTGACGATTCTTTGCTGCCAGAGGTGTCTCTGGAATTTAAACTTCAAAATTATGCATGTTTTGATTGCTTTGTCGAAAGCATAATATTCAGATTTTTCAAGTTAATCTTACCTGAAACCGCAACATCAATAGTGGATATTAGTTCAAACCCAGGTGTACTAGGACCCATGTGACATGTCCACTGTCCCTCGTGTTTAACTTCTGCAGTCTTTATCTCCATACCACATTGCCCTTTCCCGAATCCGTTACCAATATACCTGTGAAAAAGTTAAATTTCCGTTAAAGTTAAAACATCGCAGTGGTATAGATTAATACTTGTATGGAAGGTCTTCTTGCTGCAGTGATTGGGTCGGTGTGAAAATTTCGCCATCTGGTCCGAGGAACCAACAGTAACTTATTGGGACATTAGCTTCACATCTGAGCTGTAATTTGCCATGTACGTAAGTAGCTGTTGCTTCTGTTGGTAAAGCTTCGCCTAAAAACAATTTTGTTTCACTGATATCTTTATTTACATAATTGTGTCGTCAGTTCCCATTCTCCAATTTACCTCTAATAACTGCAGCACGATTAGTACCACTTGATATCTGAACGTAGGTACCAAATGGGACTTCATCCTTAACACCAACAGAGCACTGCCATTGCCCATAATCCTCCTGCGTGGGCGTTTCAATTGTTATACCGCACTCGCCATTCTTGAGTCCTGCTCCATAGTACCCGTACCTTCCGCTGTGTAAGCCCTCACTCAATTGATAGCCTGTCTGAAAGTCACTTTTATAAACCTTCACAAGCCAGTATTCAACAACCAAAATATCAAATATTTCCAAAATTAATAGCAGCCCAACGAAGCAAGTCGCATCGTGTCCATTCGTTCTTTTGGTGAAATTTTATGTATTCTCGCAAGCGGTAATAAATACCTGTGTGCTGTCAGGTCGTACAAATCGACAAAACTCCAATTCCTTTTCACTATCCCTAAGGTTGCAGTAAGCATTTATGGTATTGGAATCATGATGTATTACATATCCAACTGCAAGCTGGTCTTCTACAGGGTATAACATAGTGTTAGAAAATTTTTCAGTAACAAGACGCTACTTGACAAATGTGTGTGTTCCGAGACTTACGGTAAACATTTAGTTCCACCTTAGCAGGTATTTCCTGCAATTGACCAACTACTCCTGTTGTTGCCTTCCAGTTGCCCCGAATGGCAGCGGTAGGTTGCTGTAGTTCAACTTTACACTCCCCACCTACGAGGAGAGTCACTTCAGAATGAGGTTGGTCAACCTGTACCCACAATCAGATTCATGTAATTAAGTCCGGTTAAAATTAAAAATAAAAATTTTTCTCGGTCATGAAGAAATAATATAACTTACCGAGCAATACTTGGTGTTTTCTTTAAGCATCAGAGTGTATTCTAAGCCACTTTCGATATCATAACTTTTCTCTGACTCGCTCACTTTATCTAAAATTAATGACACAACAACGCTCAGTTATTTTTATTCTGGTTATTACGATGGATTACTTTCCATAATTACTTGGTTCAGCTAATTCAAAGTTTCTGCATATAAGTTACTTACCTAAGACCTCCACGAACGTTGCATCTACAAGCGTATGACTAGCATTTTTAGCAGTAAGTCTCCACCTTCCTGTATCATCTTTCGTTACACTTCGAGCTCTAACGCCACATTCCCCATTCTCTGTCCAATAGTTTATTCTGTTCGAACTGTCAGATTCTCCGCTCTCGAGGTTAAAGCTTGTTAATAACGGTGTCTTTACATAGCACAACACCGTGTTAGGTAATGCACTTGTCAGGCGAAGCTGAAGATCTTCTCCTTCTCGAATTTTCAAATCCAGCGGTAAGATACGCCTTAGATCTGATGCTAGTATAATTACGCTTAAAGTTAGTGATTGCAACATATAATATATTTGATTTATGATTGAAAATTATTTTTATCGCAAAAAAAAAAATGTATAATCCGTATTTGTGTGGCAATATATATTTAATCTGTCATGTAAGTGTGATACGTAACGCAAAATTCATATTTTACAATTGCTGATACCTTAATATACGTAATTACCTATCACAGAAGTAAAAACGGCAAAGCCAAGACTTAGCGTTAGGTAGTTTTTAGAAACCATTGATGCTGGTCGTGCCATTTCCAACGCAATGCTGAGTAGAAAATGCATCAATTATGTACTTCATTACCGTACCCAACTTTTAATCTACACAATGTCTTATATTTATCAGTTACACAAGAACAATGTATCAAAAGAACAGACATGCCAACCTCATCCTAGCTTTCAAACGTGTAGTAATCTTTTGACATACCGGGTAAATCACTTTTATTTCATCGAGAATGAAGTGAAAATTACACAGATTTCAAAACTAATCAAAACGTAAGCAAACGGTCTCAGGAAAAGAAAGTTTTGAGTGTGGTAGTTCCTAGCAGAAGTAAGCTGAATCCAATTTTCGATGCTAAAAGAAAGAAAATATCATTAGTTTCAAACATATGGTCAAGGAACTTGGATACATGTCGATACATTAGTTTTTTATCGCGTAGAAGAACGTTTACCTGAACTCAGGCTGAATGTATCGGAAATTTCAGAACTGTAAGATTCTAGTCTTCCAGCACAAACCCATGTCCCTATATCAACATCTTCAACTTCAGAGATTGCAAGGCCACATGTTCCTCGGGCAGGAGTTCCGGTCAGGCTGGAATAATGAACCAATGTAATCGAATGTGTTCTACTACAAAACCAGAGGTTTGTGCTGTTTGAAAACAGTTTATATTTCATAGTATAAATTAGGTATACGATTAACACCTAGTATCTTTTTAAAACGTGAGAATCGATAGATCAATATTAAAAGATTTACTCTACAACGCCCAATACAAGTACAAGTAGATAAGAACATGTGAGATCAATCTGCAGACACGGCATTACTGTGATGATACTGTTGATGTAAATGTGTCACTTACATTCAAACTAAGCCAGATAAGATTAAAATTCATTTTCTGAAGATAATTCGTATAATCAATTTTTTATTAATTTGAGACTCACCTATATCTAGAATCGCTATCAGCATACAGAGCATTGATGCCAACACCGTCAGGCCTAATAAAACGACAGTAGGACAATGCTTTTGTGGTATTCAAAACAGTACACACAACAGCTGCATTACCATCACTTTCTTCAATAGATGTAGCTGCCAAAGCGCTTGCTGCAAGGTTTTAAATGTAGCAAATTATTATTTAAATTAAAACAGAAGGTGAAGATCTGCAAATAATATTATGCACTGATTAGCAAAGTAACATTTCTAATAGAAGTTTCATCACACTAGATAACTAGTGTATGATTCAAACACTTACATGTTATCTTAACGGTGATATCGACACTGACATCTGTCGGTTGCCCAGTAATACCCATGTTACATGTCCAAGTCCCAGTATCATTATATGTTGAATATGTAAAAGTGATTGCACACGAACCAAGGGACAAGCCATTTCCAGAATAAACCCATAACCCATTATCAGATGCATCAGGGACAGCTGCGTAATAAGAACCATTCGGATGCTTGAACCAGCAATAGTTCAGACTTGTTAAAGCACTACAGGTCAATGTTAAAGACTCGTTGTAAACACTGTATGCCGTGTACGACTCCGAAACCGAGATCGACGTAGTCGAAGAGCTCGAGGCTAGAAATAAATGGGAAAATTCTTGTTACAGCATACAATGATTTGCTTACACTCTCTATAAAATGTTGTGTACATATTGTTTCATAAATGAACAATAATTATTCACAAAGATCTGAATATCAAAGGAGGTAATGTATACAATTTCGAAAGATTGAATTGATTCTAAAAATTAGTTCACCAATTATCTATGTATTGAGGATGTTGTGGAAAAGATTATCAGTATCAATATGTGGTCGTACATCGGGTGGTATCGTTTTCAGTTTCATCCGCTGTAACTGAAATATATCCTATTCTCAAGTCACTTGCGGCGCCGGTATAACATGTCCAAGTTCCATAATCATTGCTGGATAACTCCAAGATAGTCAAACCACACGTGTACAACCCGTTAGGATCGTAATAAGGTGCATACTTTTCATTACCTACACCAATTACCATAGAGACACCAGTACCGTCTGGGGATACAAACCGACAGACCTGAAATAGGACATTTCAAATATGACAAGGTCCTTTTCACGTGCTAAAAACAGGAAATACTTTGCACAGATGAAGATTGATTTCTTTTTACCTCGCTTTCCACTCCATCAACTCTGCAATACAGATCAATTGCTCCGCTGATAACTTCATTCTCAGAAGATGCAGCATAGATGTATGAGATTGCTATATAAAAATTCATTAGTCAATAAATTTTCATCCAGAGTGTTGTGCTTCAAGCTATACAAGATTTTCTACAGTGTTTTAAAGGCATTACCCGCAACATCCAATTCAATCTCTTCCGTTATCTCAGTAGCAAACCCCTTCAATCCTGTAGAAGCTATCCAAGTTCCATTATGTTGAGTGGTAACCATCGATAAATTGAAGCTGCAACGTCCAGCCACTACTTGTTCGATTTCTCCCTGAATTACATTAGGAATGTTATTTAGTTTCTGTTTGAAACTATAATTAAAGGTCAATGCATGAAACGTCGATATAGCAGTAACAATTTTTATAGAGTGGTCAATTAACTTATGTAAGTTATTTCACATATATTATGTATGTGTGCAAGTTATAGTTTCTTACTTGCGGATTTGTCAATTGGCAATAACTGGCATTCTGGTGACCAATATAATCGGTCAAACTTTGACCTACAGCCGAAGTAACAACCGTTGAAGTACTAGTCAGAATTGAAGAATCTAAGAAACATTTATAAATAGTTGGTTACAACGATTCTTTCCTCAATCTGAAAATTTCTAGTCATCTAACTTTAGTTTTCAAAAAACTTGTCTAATTACCTTGCGGCTTTAACAAAGTCCTATTGTAATAATGATGGGTGGAATTTACAGCTGCTGTCAACTTCCAGTATCCCGCGCTGCTGACATCCATAATCTCTACACCACACCATGCTGTAGAAATTCATTACAATTAAAGATCATTGCAATGCTGATTGTGAGTTTAAATTAAAGAAAATGTTCTTTTTTCATATATGATATACTTACAGTTTGAACTGGGACTCCACTGTGTAATAGTGCTGCTAACTGTGGCACCGTATTTCACTTCTACTTCCTCACTCCCGGGGGGAGTTACATAACAATTTTGAACAGTTTCTTCAATGTTTGGAAGAAATATATACACTGATCCAGTGGCGATAAGATCAATTGTACTTGATGGCCAAATGAAAGTCCTCTCTGTAACGAGATTTGAAAAATGATGACATTTCATGTTTCGATTTTATCCCCTTATTATTCAAGTATTCTAAAGTGGCATCTTTTTATTTACTATCACGCACAATACAGTGATTAGGATTATTGAGATAAGTCATTTTTTAGATCACAAAGTAAGGTACAACTAGTCTAAGATATATTTAAGCGATAGTAACAATACGAACCTTGAACTCGCAAGACGTAGTTGGCTTGGTAAGAAACACCATCTGTATCTGTTATGTTCAACAAATATGATCCGCTATCTGAGAAAGTAGTGGCATCGATGGAAAGACCACACGTTACAGTTTGATCAGAGCTGGAGACTGTGTACCTCTCATCGACCAGCGATATAAGAGTGTCATTAGGTAGCAGTTCGTATGTATCTCCACTCGGCAGTGTGACACGACAATCTTCAATTTCTGTGTTACTGATACTGTATTGGAAAGCCCTTGACTCAGAAACATCGATTTCGACGATCGTCTGGCATTGGCCTGTTTAAAAAGGACATGGAATAGTGAATACAGTAAAATTGGTCTGAGTCACTGATTTTCAGGCTTGGAATTAACAAAAATTTGAACCGAAGGTGAAGAAAATATAATAACATGTGAAACGGTGCTAACAAATAGTTTCTAAAGTTTCTAAACAATATGTTCAATTGGCTCAACTATTTTACTTTCTTAATTAATATTTTAGATTGAATTCCTACATACCAGCGACCAGGGAAACTATGAGTAATGACACTGGTAGCCACATTGTGACAATAATGGTACAATGTACCCTGAATGGTGTAGGTAACTGAATGATAACTGATCAGAGTGCAAAGTATCTTTCACAAATTTATGATTGGCACTTCATATATCTATCATTCGGTTGTCCCCACTCAGTGTTAAAATCTTAAACCTACTTCATGGACTGATATTTATCACGCACGCAACATGCCTAGTACTGTTGTCAGGTGTTAGATCATGAAGTTTTAACTATCATGTAGCATGATTCTTGATATAACTCTGTACGGCAATAAATTTTATTGTCTCGTTTACTGGTTTATTGTTGCATTCACCATCAATAGAGTGTTAGAGACTTTCCAAGTCTTTTTGCTATTGATTATGAACAT
Source organism: Neodiprion pinetum (assembly GCF_021155775.2). NCBI lineage: Eukaryota > Metazoa > Arthropoda > Insecta > Hymenoptera > Diprionidae > Neodiprion > Neodiprion pinetum. The sequence goes on along the minus strand of NC_060237.1, from coordinate 5,322,619 downwards.
GGTACTATCAGTACAGTTCACTACAATTTCAGAAAATCAAGTGATAATATGTATATAATATCATGTGTAATAGTCGTGTTAATAAAACCTGCGATAAAATACTTATTGATAGGACGGTAATCTGAAAATCACAGACAAATTATACGTGTACATTTGCTTATAAACTTATGCCAAACCTGATATAACTGTAATTTAACTATTGTCTGATTATCGTATTATCATCAATATCTAACGTGAACTTGATTATTATATTTTTGCCTTGAAATCAATTGCCTTCATCAAGATTATCGGCATATACTTTAAGATAGGCACTTCTTCCCACTAATGAGGATATCTACACTTTGAATAAAATATAATGGGTTACTTTATCAAAGCAAAAATATGGGATGTGTATTGTTGTACTGAAATATTGATAATGAGAAATTATGTAACAATTTTTTATTTTTTATTTCATTTTGTGTATTTGCATACCCATTAGTTACGTCAAATGATAATGATTTCTATATTTACGATTTTAATAGTAAAAACTGAGTTCTGTGCATCAATACTTTGATCCAAAAAAAAGTATCGTGGCAACAGTTCATAGATAAGAAGCAGCAATAGACAAATCATTAGATGTTAGGAAATAGAATAAGTTATATTATGCCTTTTTGAATGTTATTGATTCGAACATGAACATCTGGTATTAAGATTTGCCTATATTTTTCCTGTATGTCAGTTCACATAGCAAACAACACAGTTCACACCATTACAATATATTTTTTTTACATAGAAACACTATTCGTTGTTGACGTAGTTGTGGTACTGGATACAGTGCCCAATGTTGATGTCGATTCAATCTGCGTAGCAAGATTTTCCGGTTTAACGTTTGATTTTTCAGAAATAGTTAGCTTGTGACATTTACTTTTGGTTATCGGTAAATACTGAGCTATTTCATTTGGTTCTGTGAATATTACAGGTGATACCTAAGGAAAAATTATTAACAATAAACCAGTATTTACAGAAATTTTAATAATGATAATAATAGTAATAATAATAATAAGCATGACTCACTCGCAAATTTGCGACCTTGTCTTCCCTGGATGTGAATTCCCGTAAAAGGTAATCCTGGCCAAACTCATAAAAAAGTCGCGTATCGTTAATTTTCAGCATAACATTGTCCACCCGTAGGAAGTAACGTAACAATACAAAAAAACTGCTGGGCATCACACGCTGTACAACACATGAAAGAAATCATTCATATTGATGATAATTGTATGTTAGAACAATAATTATATTCAAAAGAAACTTACAATCTTCACGGAGCATACAGCGATTCCATTATCGTGAAGCTCATCTTCAAATAACGTCAGATCATGATAGAACAGTATTTTTTCTTTCTGTTTCAGCTTATTAACATCAATTTTTTCACTAGTCTCAACGACATCGAAACCTTTCATGGTACCCATGTAATCCGTTGTGAATGTCCAATCAAATGGTTTTACTTTTTCTTCCAGATATTCGCTACTTTCTGATCTATTTGTCATAGTACATAATTATTGAATGTACTCTGTAACCAGTTGAACTTTTAAAAATGACATCAAATATAATACCTCGACTCTTTCCAAGCCTCGGCACAGGCCAGCTGAAGATTAATTTTTCCATTAGAAACTCGTTTGAGAGCATCTAAGGCATTGAATTCTATAATAGCTTTGTCCTCATACTTCAGGGTTAATATGTTGTTTGGAAATACCATGTCAGGCATATGTGGAAGGTCCAATGTTCTGTTAAACCTGCAACGTTCTCTACTCAGCACATATTTCGTTTCGCAAAATTGCTCGTATTTTGATGAATAAACAGGTAAATAAGAAAAGAACGGAATAACATATTCCATACAGCCATCTCAGTTTCAACACGAATAATCATGTTCAATCATATGGAATCTTGAGACTATGATAACTATGACGTACACACAAAACTGGCAGGAATCGGCGTCATTGTCTCCGCAGGCATTTTCGCTTCGCGAACATTTTGAATGAAGTATGTGAGATTGGGTGTACTTTAAATGCCAAGGTGGAAATAAATGTTCCTCTTCATTGACAGGGAGTCGCAGGATATCAATGCCTCCGTGAATTTTCACCGTCGTCATATCTGTAATAAGGTGAAATCCTACTTGCGGATAATGTTCTCAAAAAAATCATGATAAAATCTTTGTCGACGGGTTTCTATCATCGAGGGCGTAATCCAATCAACATTAGAAATAAGGTGTTATTTAAACAGCGTATTCGCCTTTGGCAACAACATAACCTCTCCGTTAGACTAACAGACCAATAATCGACACCGGACGACCGGTGTAAATAAAGGTCGGGTGTAAAATCTTGGTAAATAGAACACGGCATCGATCCCTTTACCTGCGACGAATTATGGAAAAATTAAAACATCCGGAAAATTAGTAAACCTCACTAAAGTTTCAGTAAACCACCGGCTTTTTCACTAACTCTCGACAGTTGACACAGTGATTTTAGTTCTTCCGTATCCCGCCATTTTCAGACAAGTTTGGCGCTGCAGACCGGCTACGCATGTGTCGCATGTGTTACATTCATGCGAATTATCACCATGTATTGTTTAGAGCGATACCATCTTGACTGCACAGGGATGAATCCGTGCCGAATGTCTGATAATTCGCGTACTATCGCTCACTGGATGTCAAATATCATGTGATCAGGTTGCTCCATTTGCCTCCAACGCAGAACGAGACTGCAGGTGGGTGCAATTAGCGAGGTTTTTCTGGAAAATAATACTACAATAACTTTGATACCAGTTCGAGTAGTTACGAAAAAATAGTATTGCATCAATTAGATTACGACTGCGTGTTCGTAACACAGACTATGCGAATATATATCCATTTATAAGCATGTATGTATTTGAATTTTTGGAATTCGCACAAGATGCGCTTACCGCCAGATCCTCGCGAGATCTGAACGCGCGGCTGCGTGTTTCGACAAGCTGGAGCAGCCCTCGGACTGCTAGCGATACAGTTAAGTCGAATGGACAGAGAGATAGTTTAGCGCGACAGTTATCTGCGGAGGATAGATTTGGTTCAGTCGCTTTAAAGCGGTTCCCCAAACAGCATCTTTTCCAAATGACAATTCCAGTGCAAGATTATAATTAATCGCAGCTAACGCAGACCAGCTTCCCATACGTAACCGAGCGTTTGAAAGTGATTTTATTTCTCGCAATAGCTATTTTTCGCCCTAGAGACTGATTTCTCTGTTTTTACTATTACGATTTATTATTCATACTCTCACGAAGCTGTAAAACGATTCCAGCGAAAACGCGCCCAGCGAATGAATAAGACGTGGTTGAAGATGTTATGGAATTTTTATGTATTCGAAACGTCCCCACAATGCGTCGTACTCTCATTCGAGTAAAGAAGAGAACCATGCAAGCTGTATCGCGTTCGACAGTGGATAGTCTCGATTTGGCGGAATAAGATTCGAAGATAAAAATAGTCATACAATTTATAGAATTAGGTCTAAAATACATATTTGATCCGCGTGTGGCTGCAAATAAATTACCGCGAACAACGAACTGCGGTTAAATTAACTCCGCGATGACTGTCTCCGAAAAGACGGAACTGACTCGAGGATGCAACGGAGCATCGGGTGAACCGGAGGACCCTGAAGAACCCGAGGATTCAGAGGTCGAAGGAAAGCAATCCAGGGGTGAAAAAACGGAGAGAGGGAAACGGAAAGCGAGTGTCGTGAATTCGGTAAAAAGACAGTTCTTGAAGGCGGAAACTATTCGGAAATTCAAGTCCGTCGCAAGTCACGTTGGGCTGCTATTCACCCTGATGCTTTACACTGCCGTTGGCGGGGTGGTGAGTTGTTAAGTCTGAAATTCTTGTAATTGTTAAAATTTTTTAATGATGAGCGTGATTCGAGAATTCAAGATTGAAAAACCTCAGTTACTCGCTCTTCGAGTGATTAGTTATTTTTCTTTCTTCTTCACCCCTCAGTTATAATTTAGGCTTCTTCGACGTTGTTTTAGTCTCTTCTGAATGATACCACCTTGCTAACAGTTGGCAGTCGGTTTGTTTGACCCATTTATCTTCCTTCGTCTTTCATACAATGTTCACATTCGAAGAGTTATTTTTATGTTACCACTCACTTGATACGCGAGACCAATAGGTAAACTTTGTACAAGCCTCTTCAGCGGACTGATCGTATGCGGTTTGCTTTCGACCTGAAGGATGATTGAAATACACTTGATTAGTTAAATTCCCGTTTTCTCGTTAGTCCAATTAGGGCATGGTTGAAAAAGTTCTTCCTTGTTGTTTCAATGAATTATCGAAACTGCCGTAGTAACGCAGCTGAACTCGAGAACTATCCTAGCAACTGAATAGATATTCGGTTCTCCATACCCTTAGCGTCGCGGTATGCATATACAAACACAAATTCAACCGCTTCTAGAATTATCGTCAGACTTGTGGAAACGATGCTTTTTCGAGGAATCATAAAAACCTCTCAATATTTCAAAGGTAAGTACCACTAGGCAGATAGAATGTGGCACGCCCACGCCAAGTCGTTTGTATACGTAGGCATATGTTACATATCTTTCAAATTCGCAGCTAGGCAATTTCGGTGCATTTAAAACTCGAAAGGATAAACTACCGGAGATCAGCATAATCTTTTAATGATCCTCAAACCAACGTAAATATATACGATTATACCACGATGTCTGCACGGGGTAAATTGGGCTTTTTTCCGTCACTTTGAGCACTTTCTATGGAGTCATACAGCCTATAATCGAACCCAGTCTAAGTATATTTCTTCTTTTTACAACCTCCCCTCGATTCACTAAGAGGGCCATATATTGCGGAAATAAATTGTGATTTGTAGGTATCGTGTTGACCATAATCGATATGTATGTGCGACATCCTTAGCGAGAGCGGAGTGAAATATTATGTATCAGCATCGCGATATAAAAAGAGCACCGATGAAAAGAAAACTGAATAATTCTCATGGTACTCTGAGAAGGGTGAACGCGTGCTTGAATCGAGGACATCGATATTACTCTCAATTGTAACAAGGTGGGAGTAGAAATATTCGAGCCAAAATTTTTTAGCGAGGATTGACGTGCATTTAACTTCTGCAAAATACTCGCTTGGTTAAGTTAAAACGCAAAATTTTGGAGAAATCAAAATTAATATGTGACAATGTTTCAAATCGTCGAAAGTATAAGTGCATAGCTCGTTCGGATTAAATTTTAATAACAAATGCCTAATAGATACATATATTCGAATTTTCGATTCTTATTCACAGTACATATGTATGTTCGTCATTGGCAGTGGCATGACTTTAGTTTCAAACATAGATTAATGCTTGAGTTACCAGGACATATTCTCGATCTAAATACGGACGTAATGCCCATTGGTTAGGCAAATTGATTTTAAAAACATTCGGTATAAATATCTACTATGGCTGAAACGACCTAGCTTACTACAGGCGTCAAAGTTTCGAAGTTGTTTAAGTTTGATTATAGACCGAAGCATTAGGAGAAACGATTGTTTACATTTCATCAGAAATCGTATCACTGTTTCGTTTCAAATAATCAATGAGCTTTCGAATCAATGCTCCGATGTAAATTCAACCATTGTATATACAATACACGAAAAATAAAAGACAAGTCTGATGTATGTGTTGAGTGAATTGAATTCTACTCTGATTCCCTGATGGCTCGTTTCACTGTCGTACTTGCAAGAACAATCAACACTTTACATACGTCAACATTTTCCGCCGCCACTAGCCCTTCGATTCCTAATTTTCCAAACCATTATGCAGCTACAGGATAACATCTCGATATACTTCAACGATCTGGCGAATGGTTCTGCACCTATTAATAATTAACGGACTGTTGAAAACAAACGTGCATTACATAAAATCTTTTGACGGTAAAAAAAAGAGAGAGAAAAATTGTTTTACTCATTAAATAGCAGGGCAATCTACAATCCAATGCTAACGTTCTTAGCAGCAGTATTTTTTACGTTTGTCGTTTCATCATCGTGAAATTTGACCGCTAATTGCCAACAGCGATTCTAGATTGACTCAACGAGGGGTTGTTTTTCCGATTCCATTTATAACTCCACCAACCAACGCGCTTTGTATTACAAACGACGATGAGCTCGGGTTCAAGTCGTTAATCAACTACGGTGGTAGACGGATTACCTTTCGCTTAATGCAGCCCTCGTCTACTTCGATGGATAATTAATACTGCAATTCACACGATATAGATACGCGTTTCTTTATTAAACTATGATATACGAATATGGGAAATATTGACAGCAGTTTGTAACCATCGAGGAAGGTTGCATTGCAACTGAATTCGAAAAGTACAATTGAATAATGGGTCGACGGGTAAGCTCTTCAAAACCTTGAAGCTATTCTACAGTTGTCCATGTTAACATCATTTGCGTAATAATCAAATTGGGAATTTACTGAACAGTTTTATCGATGACAACGTAAAATATTTTACACTTCTACGCGTGGACAGGTATTTCGAGAACTTGAACTTCCGGCAGAGCTGTCCCGGCTTACCAAGCTCCGTTCCATAGTTCAGACACAACGGCGTCACTTGGTCGGCACCATCACGAACAGCACGGACGTTTCGAATTTGGCCACCTTGGTAAGTAGTAATAGTAACAGTAGTAGAATCTGCACGGAACTTTGGTTCTTTTGGTATTCGCGATGCAGCACACTGTGTGACGCGACATGGTTGCGAGGACAGGTCAGCCTAGAATTGGAAGCGTACGAGGTCGTCGTCCAGGAAGCAGCTCAAGCAGGCCTCCTCGTGAGTTTTGCAGCAAAGGATTCCCTAAAAGGACATCCCGTAAATCAAAATGCCGACGAGACGTCGAGCCTGCCGCTAATCAGCGACAGATGGAGCGTTCTCCAGGCGGTATTTTTCGCTAGCACCGTCCTGACGACGATTGGTGAGTAATTAGTATAGTTGATTTCTCGACCGGGTTTTCAACGACTGTCGACAAAATATGTGACCGCGTTACGCCGGCGAACCGTTGAAATCAGGCCGCTGCAGGAATCTGGCTTATAATAACGCCGGAACAATGAATGGAAATATTTTAATCAACGTCTCCGACACGGCACCCCGCCCTGGGGTACGTTCTCTTTGTGGTTCCGTCTTCGCTGGCACGGGTATAGGTATATATATATATGCCTTTGCCCCATCGCCAGCGGCTTAGACCAGCGAATCCACGTCTCCAAAAGTTGGGTATTATACCCCCTTTTCGTCAGGGTCTTGATTGTTCGTTAGGACATTCATTAACCAAGAGCCGAGATTATACTGTGATACTTTTCTTTAGTGGTTCGGGTTCGAAGACTCAGATGCGACAGCACGCTTAATGAACCTCTGTGACGCTAATTATTCTCGTACTATTCTCTAGGATACGGAAACATGGTCCCGACAACGTTCGGAGGACGGGTGTTCTGCATCTTCTTTGCCCTCGTCGGCATCCCGTTAACCTTAACAGTGATCGCTGACTGGGGGAAAATCTTTGCTGGGGCCCTGAGTAACGTCGGACGGAGGATCAAGCCCCGAATTCCAGCGTCCTGGTCCACGTGCATGCCTACCCACATGGCCGGCAGGCGGTCCTTGGGTGAGGACTTGATCTGAGTTTGAAGTGAGCTTGAAACGATCCAAGGTGTACTTATGCGATTCCGTATTCCAGGAGCGTTCGTTGCGGTGGTTTTCCTCTTCCTCTATCTCTCCTGCGGAGCTGGGATGTTCATGCTTTGGGAGGAGGACTGGGGATTCTTTGAGGGATTTTACTTCTGCTTCGTCACCATGACCACCATCGGCTTTGGCGACCTAGTTCCCAGTGAGTCCGACGTTATTAGCCCCAAAGTTCGGGAGATTAATAAGATCCAACAGTATATAATGAGAAGATATTCGAAAGATAATATATGGGAGGCGTGGGCCCGCCGTCCATCAAGAAGATCACTTTTTGCATTTTATTACCAGTTCCGTGAACTTGCGATACAAAGTTGCGTGACGATCGCGTGACGACACGTCGGAGGCAATCAAACTGAACGATGTATGATGGATGTTTCGTGTTAACGTAGATTGTAAGAAAGCCCAAAGCCCGGCGCATAGCTCAATCACTCCATATTGTACCAAGCTCCGACTATCAGAGATTACATTCGATTATGACTGGTATTAACTTATATTGTATACACGTGCACGAAGTATATCTATAAATAAAAATAGTGGGGCTCATGTATTACATTTGCCTTTTTTTCGATAAATTATGAGTCGACGAAGGCGTGAAATCCAATTTTGAACACGTGTCAGTTCCCTAATAAAATTCAAACGGAAATTATCATTACAATAACTTCTCTGTATACAAGACACGCCTTTCTATATATGCTGGGTATAAGAAACCGTTTCGCGGCAGCGCTGAATTTACAAAATTTTTAATCTGTTACTACACAGATTCGGTTAAACTCTTCTATATATTATTTCCAGAAAAGCCAAAATACATGCTCCTCTGCACGCTGTACATTTTGGTCGGTTTGGCGCTGACCAGTACGATAATAGAGCTGGTTCGACGACAGTATGCTCAGTCCTGGCGGCAACTTCAGGCCCTAGGAGGACCCCTGGCAGAGGCTTTGAAGAGGTTGGGGGAACATGCGGGGGGCGACATGTCAGCGTTCCAGAATGATTTGCGCAAGGTTTTGACCGTGGTGTCGATGCCGCGGATGAAACGTGGCGGAGGAATGGCAGGTGCTGGAGGTGGATCGGGGACCGACGGCGACAGAAGGCAACGAGAGTGGGAAGAAGCCGTCGAGGCTGTAATCCGCGACATTACGGCCGCCGTTCCGTCCTCGCCGCAGCCCGACAAGCCGATTGTTCAAATCGTCATCTACGAGTCCAGTGTTTAGTTAAATTACGCTTATAATATAACAATAATTATGTAGATATGTACATAATAAACATATTGTGAAATACTTGTGCACCTTTTTTTTGTACTCATAACATTACGATATAATCGTTAATGATCCGTTGAAAACAGTTTCAAATGGCAGTGTGAGCATGTATATAAATAAACATTCTGTAAACTGATGGGTAATAATAGAACTGCACTTCGGTTACCACCATTACTTAATTCCAAAGGTTTAGTCGAAAGTCGTAAAATGTTTTTGGACGCAGATCCATTATCTCGCAGGCAATTATTTTTATCTCTGATGACTCCTCATCCTCCGCCTTTCCATAGATATTTATTTTAAAATTCAAAATATCGAATGATTCACGTGCTTACGATTCAAAATCACGCATACCGACCACCCTGATCCCCGGTACGTGACTGGCGAGATATTTTTCAGGCACGTTTGTGTAAATAATAAAATAACAAAGGTATATAGAGTCTCTCGCTGTTGCTTAACCCGACAAGGTCACATCGTGGGATTCCGATAACCCTGATTAAATTGAAGATAAAGGTGTATTTTGAGACTGTGTCATGCTGTACGTTATTTATGAAGTATAATACTGGATGAGAGGGCCGTTTGCAGTCCTGTCTGTTCATCCCTCTAATTAGCGCGCAGTATTGATGGCTGTAGTAATGAATGCTGAATACTAATTTGTTGTTTTGCGATAGACTGTATAATTGGCGAACACTTGTTGAATAGGAGATTTAATGAGAAACAAGACGAGGAACTCGACCGACACTCGTAATTATCTCGCTTATTCATCGTCGTCATCTTTTTAAACTACTTTAACAGCAAACGTCAGGTGTATATAAATTAGCGGTTTCATCGAATGATATGTCGCACGGGAAATACATTTGATTTATTGTGTGTATATTCTATACTCTTTGTCTATTATGTTCATCTACGTCGTATGACGAGTCATCGCTAAGGATCGGCCAAAAATTTCACAATCGAAACAGGTCAGTGCATCTGTATGTATAAATATGAACTGTATTGAACGATTCAACTATACGTATGTACGCATACATGCCTAGGTTATTGCACGACGTGCATTTATGTGTCTATTAAGTCTGCAAGAACGAATGATATACTGGGATTGATCTGGGCTGCAGTTTGGCTAGTGATGGGTACAACTATATTCATTCATGATATATCCAACACCGGAAATACCGCGTCAATGTTCCAACGGGGCCGGACAGTTTGCTTGCCAATTACATTCTGTAGGTCTAATTTTGATTTTCACTGGCAACTCAGCGCTGTACGACTATGCTAATTGGAAGCAGAAGCTGTGCTAAATATAGAGTTTTCGTTTTAACAATGAGATATTCTCTCGCGTGAAACATACGGAGATCGTGACCTTAACGGTATCAGGCTTAAAATTTTTATTACAAGGATTTAAACCGCTGCTCTCGCACGCGAATCTTCTTTCTGATCGAGCTCCGAAACGTTTTTAAGATGACGAAGAAGAGCGACACAGCGGAGAAGGAACTAAATTCAATCCAGAAGCCTGCACCGTTCAGCATCGTCGACACTGCTTACAGCGTGGGTACATGAACTCTAATTTTTTTTTTTTATCTTCTCTGTGAGAACTGTAGAGTATCTCGCGACTTAAGTTGGTCTTCTTTTGACACTAAATGTGTTTGATTAATTGGTTTGAAAAAATTTTAGCTTTTTGTCCGTCTAGTTCGTATTCAAGTCGCAACTCCTGGTTGTGATATTTTTTCAGGTGGCGAGTATCATGTCCAGGGGCCATTCCAGATCTTGCAGCACGGATGGTTCAGTTGATGGTGAAGGTAGAAGATCGAATAAAGAATACGAATGCATGGGGCGTATTGCCAAGATCCCAATCGTCGAGGTTACAGTTTTGGCGATGTCGGATTTTTACTCGAGCGTAAAACAGTCGCATTGCATGGTCCAGACGATGTTCGAGAACGTCGAGGAGGGCTGGAGTAAGGGCGTAGAAATTGTCAGTCCTGTGACCGCTAAAATTGAAGAAACCCTGGAGCGTCCCTTGAGGACGATTGATAACGCTGCCTGCGTGGGTCTGGACTTCGTCGAGGAGAAGATTCCATCCGTAAAGCTGCCGCCGGATGAGTTGTACGAAAAGTCGAAGGACTACATGAATCGTAATGTCCTGGAGCCAGCCGTACATTTCACTTGCAGGATGCTGGAAAACGTTCGAGATCAAGTGTCACAGTTTGCGAAAACTGGCGACGGGGAAGATAAGGCAAACACGGAAAATGTCAGCAAAACCAACGAGGCTTCGAAAAATCAAAAATGATCGCTACGGGAAAACGGGAGTAACAAGATTTTCGACGCATACTTTTCATTTACTTGAGATTTTTTCCTTCACAAAGATCTTCGTCGTACATGCGTGTTATGTGCGACGATACGTGCCGCAGATATCCTCATGGCATAATTGTTACGCTATCGCGTGTTTCGTAAAAACCAGGTATAATATATTTATTTTTTCAACATCGTTATCTTTCTTCCTGCGACACTTCGACCTGAAAATTACTATTTATTAATTAACCAAATGATCAAACGACGACACAAATTCAATATAGCCGACGTAGCACACTTGCGATTAAATTTCGGCTACAAAATCGTATCCAATTCTGAGTAGTCATTTTGAGATATTTCTATCGAAATACAGGACGAATAGTCCCGTGATAATTTGACTTCTGAACAAAGCTCCACAATTGCACATTCCGTTTGAGGAATTGGCCGCAGTATTTTTGCCGCCGAGTTTTTGACCAATAGAAAGGCCAACAAAGTAGGAAAGTGCTACCTGGGGGTGCGTTTCAAAACTCAATTCTAGTCAACTTTGGCCAACTCTATGCGTTCCAAGGCCGTAACCCTAAATATTGGTCGTGAATTTTGACCGTTCCGAGACTTGCGACTTGACAATTTCAGTCAACGCCTACCTGGAGTAGAGTTGAAAAATAATCGAGTCGGTGGATTAATCCAGTTTGTAAAATGATCGATTATCTTTGGTCATTCTTAATACCAGTCTGGCCAACTCGAGAATCAGCTGATTACTCGACTCAACTCTCGGCTTAGGTTTTGGAACGCACTCTGTTACCCATTGACGATGATTATAAATTTTGCAAATCACCGGTATTGTATTGCCATTCCTATTGGTCAAGAACTAGGCAGCAAAAGACTGTCACGTGTGACTTCAAGAACGTATACTCACCGACTGTAGGAGCAATCTCTTTAATTCTGACATTCTATGCAACGAGTAGAACTGCTGCCATCTGTAAAATATTGGCGCGAAACACCGGACACGACATTGATGCCATGCCGGTGAAAACGGGTTTTCGGAGTACTGGACGCGTCCATTTTGGTTCTAGTGTGTAATTTTATAGGATTAACAGATAGCGTAACCTGCATAACTTATGGATTCCAGTTTATTTGTTGGCTTTCTGAAACGTTGACGAGTTTTTATCGTCAAACGAAATAACTTCAGTGATAACGTGCTTACCACAGTCTCGTTGCGCGTTGGTAAAATATCGTGAATAACAAATACTTTGGTGTGACCTAATCGTCCGCGTTCATTCATTGCGAAAACGTTAATCGTTGTAAGGTGAATTTTGCCGCGTTCTTTGCCGACCGTAAACAGTATTGATAATAAAAAAGTACTGAATAAAATCGAAATACTGATTAAGGTAAGGGCTCATGTATAAATACAATGTGGGATCGTGACGAATAAAAAAATGATCGTTGAATTTTTTCAATCAATCGACTTGAAGTAACAGCGTCCGAGAACGCTAATACTTTTCAAAAATTGTGCCATAATCGCGAACGATCGCGGACACCTTTCATTTACATCGCAACATGACAGACTCCAATTACTGTTGTCTGTGCGCAAGCGACGAGGGAATATTCCTGGACATATTTAAGGCCACCCATCGACAGCTAGGGAACAGATCCCTCCTCAAGGAACTTGAAACGTGCTTGTCCGTCAAGGTATAAATCATCACACCCCGTTTTTACCCGAAACGCTCGAAAACCGTCGATACGGAGTTGGGCTCCTGGGAAACATTCCATCCGGAACGCCACAGGCCCTACAAGAATCAGGAATCAACTGATTCAAGTTCGCTTAAAGTATAAAACAGAGTATAAGGCACCGAAATTCCGCCGTAACCGACCGGCGTCTGAGCGCATTTTCAATTCACGATCCTGGACGGTATTTCGTATTCCGTACTCTTGTCTTTTTCCTATCGTTTAATCGGTAATCAGTAAACCCGAGCGGTATGGAAACAAGATATCCTGAAAACACGTTTCGCGAATTTCGAAACTTCACTTGCCTTTTTGGCTGGTAATCGTCAGAGACTGTTTTGACATAACCTCTTTTCTATTTACGCTTTGGTTGGTATACGCAACACGACACTGCATTGATTTGTTTCACTGACCTTTACTTTCACGTATTATTAGTTAATTTTTTTTCTTCGGCAAATTATACTGTTTTATTTTTTTTAATTTATTGATCATCGTATGTTTAAAAAGTATTTTCAACGATCATACTAATCCTATTATTTAATTTTATATCATATTGAAAATATTACTTTCAGGTTGACAGAAAGGGGACGCTATCGTCGAAAATTTGTCACAAGTGTGCAATTGAATTGGGCGAATGTCACCAGTTTGTTGAAACTTATAACGAAGCATCTAAAGCTGCTAAGGTTAAGAAGACTGTGGCAAAGAAATCCTGCTGCCTGTGTTTCACTGGTGTCAAAAACAAGTATTTGTTCCAACTTGCCAAAGATTTCCAGTCCAAAATCGACCCTATTCAGAAGATATATGAATGCTTTCATAAATCGGTAAGCTGCTAATTCGACCTTGACTTGCCACGCTTCCTCTATTTTCAACAAGTGAAATGTACTCTGTAATCTAAAACTGGCGTTGTTCTTGGATTTCAGTTATAAGTATATAGTTATGATGAATTTCCACTCTTGTTCTTAACCCTTGAATTCAAATACGTTTTATAATTCTTCACAGATAACTCGGGAAGAGTCTGAAGGTCTATTGATATGCCTCTTCTGCCGCTACAACTTGGACATCTTATACGATTTGAAGAAATTGGCTCGAGAAGTGAGGTCTAAATTAGAGAAAATAACTGAGTGTAAAGCTGTTGTAGCTAGTTTACCAAAGGTGTGCATATGAGTATTTTAATAAATTGTTGCACAGCTTGTAAAGATCTAGGCCTAATGGTCCTAACTTTATTTCAGACAGAGACGTTTGTGGTGAGTCGTAAGACAACCATCCATTCTGCGGCTAAACTTCACTATACTTCTGACTCGGATAGTGAGTACAACAAAATGGCTCCCAAACAGTTGCGCGCAAAAAGGCTTAAGAACTCCAAGCACCCTCAGCAATTAAAGTTCCGTACCTGCGGTCAATGTCAAACCTTAATAGAAGATGGTATCGATATGTACAGATTACACAGAACGGGCCTCACAGTGTGTAAAGCGTGCTGGATAACAATGGATCCAATAAGTACGACGACAGGTAATAAACGTAAGCCAAACACTCAGACTGAATCTAAAAACACTAGACTTTGTGCAGTGTTTGTCAAGGATGTGCTGAGTGCAGCCTCGTCGAAAGATAATGGATCATATAATGTTGAAAAAGATGAAAAAGGAGGCGCAATTTATGTTATATCTGATGATAGTGGCAACGAGATACCAGATACTAAAGCTGCCAGAAAAACCCGGCAAAAACGAGGTATTGATGATATTAAGTCGGAAGCAGAACCGTTAACAACTTCATGGTCACGAACAAAGCGAAACGCTAATGAGGAAGCTGACAGCGACAGTAGATCAAATAAGAGATTAAAATCCGTACAAAATACAATGGTGACCATTCCGTTGGAGAAGGAGAAGTTAAGGAGAAGTACCCGTCTCCAAAGTTCTGATTCTGAGGGTATCACTCTACAGGACAACTGCAACGATATCTTTGAAGCGAAAAAAATTAAAACCGAAGAAAAATTGAATAATCTTCATGTTAAGAATAAGTCCAGTAAGGTTAAATCGCCTGGCAATAGTAAGAAACTGAAGACTCGTCATGCGGAGTCTAAAAGTGAGGACCCACCTTCTGAGGCTGAAACAGAAGCTGGGAAAGAACTGAGAAAGGTACGCAACAAAGTTCCGTTGATTTCAGAGTCCGCATTACCAGCCAGTCCAAAAATCAGAAACCTTCCCATACGCGCCAAACAAAGATCAGCTAGCCCTGGATCGAGACAGGATGTAAAAAACATTGAATGCAATAAATCGAGTGACGAATCAATCGCCAATCAACGTTTGCCTTTGAAAGTCAAAGCTTCTCCTAAACGACCTAAAAAATTGATGATGGTTAGCTTTCCCTTCAAACTCAAAAATCCATATGTATGCAAAGTTTGCAAAACAGAATATAAAAATAAAGTGATTGGAATGAAGCACGAATTGACACATTTCAAGCAGGTAGAAATTAAAGTAGAGAAGCTGAATATCGATAATCATTTTCAGACGCTCAATGAAAATTCGGAGATGAAAGAAATCGCCCAAGAGTCCTCTGACGTTACCTGTTTGCTAGATCTGCCTGAGGTGAATGAAAAACTTCTCGATCCGGAAATACCTACTTCAGCTGGTGATGCGGAACAGACTAAAGAAGCTGAGTCTAACACAGATAATACAGAAATTGTTCGTCGTGATTTACCGTCACAGTTGTTACTAGGCAACAACAAATCTGAGGAATTCGAGAGCACTAGAGAGATCGATAGTGTTAACACATTGAATAGGCCACTCTCAGAAGAGTCGACTTCAGTTATTATTAATTCACTAAATGTTACCACAGAGGTTATTGCGCAAGATTCAGATCTGGGTAGTGATAATCGGTCCGAAAATAATCAAATGCCAGAAACCAAGGTAGATGAAATTCATTCCGGACCAAATTTGCTCACGGAATTAAATTGTGACGATGATAACGATTCTACGGAAGAAATATCAAATAAAAAATTGGATGAAAGTTTGTCTGCAGAATTACCGAAGGAACTTGAGCAAACTATCACAAATACCGAAGAAACAAACGTTGTAGAGCATACGAATGATGAGGATGTCATAGTGACTGCTGCACCATCGAATGAGAGCTGTGAAGTCGTAGAAAAAGTTCCAGGGTTAGATAACAATGAAGAAACCGATGTGCATAGTCTTATCGCAGACACGGAAAACTTGTTGGAAGACTTCAATGAGCACACAGAGAAGCTAGAAGATGAAACCAAGAACAAAAACGATGTTTTGGCCATAAATGATGCGAATCATGTTGATGGGGAGCTAATAGAAACGAACGACAGTAAAGAAATTATTGATGACGAACTAGATGTAGTGACCACCACAAAAATTGGTACTGTAGATAAGGACCTTGACACGAAAAACGAATCAATAAACCCGAGCTTGGAAGGTAATGAACAAAGCATGACAGACAACGTCCCTCAAGAATCGATGAGCGAGTCTCCTCAAGATATTGAAGAACCCAACAACGGAAGCAATAACCATGCGTTATCTACAGTTACTGAAATCCTGCAGGAAGTTATCGATCTTGCAACTGCAGAGGTACAAAAGCGAGGTGAAAAAGACCTAATATCGGAACCTGAAACATTGGAAAGCATTTCGAAAGAGATAGAGAAGAGCACAGATGAAATATCAACAAGCTGTTTGGTCGAGGCACAAGAAAAGTTAGTCTCTGAGTGACTTGGAAATGATATACTTCCATTGGATATATATATTTAACTGTGAATCCAATAACGAATTATATCTGCTGTCACTACGAGTGTTTGAACTATCGCAGTTTAAGTTCTTAGTGTACAGGTATATTTCTATTAAAATTCAACGACATTATTCGAAATTACTCGACCACGATAATGCGTCATCTCTCTTCATAGATTTTAGTCATCGCTGCAGTTACGGGTAAAATTGTGAAATAAATTGAGTAAATAGTAATTGTACGATAAATGATTGAGTAGGATTGGAAGAATTTTGCGGTAGAAGAATATGCAAGATCTACAATGAAGATTTATTTTTATCAACGTCGAATGAGAATTAGTGACTTTCAAATTGAATATCGGTAGTAGCAATTGTAATGCTGACATAAAACTGCGTTGTCTAAATGGGCAGTGTTGCATAAACATTGGTAATTCACGTGGTCCAGAAACCTTTATGAAGTACCGTCAAGTATTGGCTACTGTACTTTGTTGAAAAAAAATTAGAAATACACAAGATTAAAAAATTGATGTGTGATGAATAAAAGGAAACATGTAAACAATTCCTGATTTCCTTGCGAAATTATACAGTTCTTTGTATTACGTATGTTTCAGATTGTTTCCCAGCACGCGGTAGCACGGATAATAATATCGCTATTGCGAAGGAAAACGATATTTTCAAGTTTTAAACAACGTCATATCCCGCCATGGCTGTAATAGGAAAATCAACCAATGCAAACATGTATTACTTTTATTCACGTCAATATTTATTCAGTACGGTGAAATTTCACCATTTTAAATTAATTTTCCGTCGTGGTAGGTGGAAAACGGAATTTTACGCCCGCACACGGATCATAAAATCCCGTTTTACGCCTACGTAAGATGAAAAATTTTCGCATCACGGGCGTAACACTTTACACCCTTGATACGAAAATAGCAGTTATATACCGATATACATGACATAGCCAAGGCTGCAGCTAATTGTAAGCGATATTCCGCCGTTCAGAAGCGTTTCTTACTTCAATTAAGTTACCGATAAAGCGGTAGATAGTCGTTGACTTGTTTTTGCATATACGTTTGTATTTTATATTTGCTTCAGTTTTTTCCCTGGTCCAATTTCAAATGATACTCATCTATGTTAAAAATTACAACTATTCGTCTAGTTACATTTTAAAGGTGTGCACATGTTTTGTACATATATTATATGTATATTGTGCGTACACAAAATGAGTATGTGTATGAATACACAGATTATACCTACGTATATCATAAGGATTAATGTATCAACAGCTCTATCTCATGGTTATATAGAGAAGTAAAAAAAAAAAAATAAAGTCATGATTTTCAAATATACTATACTTAATATGTTTTATCCGCGATTGATCTATCACGAAATTAATAGATTTGTATTAACGAGATGCTAGCGTCATGAATCGACTTTAAAACGTCTTATGATTATGAAAGCTCCGGAATTTCTGCGTGTTCTATATAAGATAATCGATCACTCCAAGTGAAAAAAATTGAAATGTATTTATACTGCGCATTTTCATACGAAAATATAGCTCGCTTATTCCTAAACGATAAAAGTCATATTTTTTTAGAGTCGCAAAAATTACGAAAATTAACGGTTCGGTGATAGGATAAAAAAATGCACTCACATCAAACAAATGCTTAGTTATGCATCCTTGTGTTGTGCTAATCGTTCTCATCAGAGGCTTCATGTGGTACGGAATCTACGGAGAGGACACTAACCGCCGATTGTAGGCTTTCAACTTTTACAACTTCAGAGTGTGATGAATTCTCGTAATCAGACGCAGACCAGTAAATCTGATTCTCGGATCTTTGCAGAGGCTGGTGAAATTCCTGATATTCTCCTAAAATTCACGTTTTCTCATGTAGTCAAGCGAATCATCTGTTTTATTTGGGTTATTTATTCCAATAATTTATTCCTTAGTTTACCGCGTCTTGTATGTCTCTTTACCATCATCGCTTTCACCGTAGGTTTCGCAGGTGTATTTTTTTCCCCTCCAAAATGGTACTCTATTATTTTTCCAATCACATAGCCTTACGGTAGCCGCTTGATCGTACTCTCCGGACTGGAGTATCAATTCTATATATTGGTCGATGAATTCTTGCCCTGTAATAACGAAACTGGTAATTTACGAAGAACCAGAACCGAACCAGTCGACTAAGGCAATGGCATTGACGAAAAGTGACATCCAATCAGCAATCTTCATCCTGATGGCATTAAAAATCACCTTTCGATACTGCCGCTATACAGCGAGCATGATTAGCTTCCAGCGTCTGGCCCAATCCGTTATAGAGGGTGAAAGCAAATTCCAGATGCGAGGTGGCCGTGGGAAGTACACCCTATTTTGGAAGAAGGATAATTTTCATACATACCACAATACGATTAATTTGGTATTTGGATCTTACGTGAGTCAGAAGATGCTCTCCGATGTAGTAATGGGCTTGCGCGAGTTTGTAGGGCAGTTCGAACTTGGAGGCTGTCTCTCGGAGACGTTCCAGGTGTTCCATGGTGTTCATCGGATCGCCCAGTTCCTGGACTCAGAAAGAAACATAGATCAGTGACATGTCTAGAATCCTTTCCGACAAAGATATAGTAGATTCTGCAGTTACTTTGTAGGTGAAGGCCAGCTCCATGTGGGCGTCGCATATTCCGTTGTGGTCGAATATCTGCCTGGAGAGGTTTAAGTACTTGATGAAATTCTGCAGGGCCAGTTGCGGCTGATCTGAAGCCAGGTAGCTTCTTCCCAGTACGCACAACACATCGGTTATGTACTCCTCGTGGTCCGCTGAAAACGTAATTTATTTTTATGCCCATAATGAATTGGACAAGCTGCATTGTCTTACAGTCTGTAGCATGCTTCAGGGCCTTCTGGCAAGCTGCAATCGCGATATCGGTCTCGTGGTTTCTTTGCGCCCTTATAGCCATTTCCAGCATGGCGTGATACAGAAGGGTGCAGCACTCCCTGAAGACGCTGTCCTGCTTAATACCAAGTATCTTCGATGCGTTCCACGATTTATCCTCCGACGCCTGCCTGGCTTCGTCCAAAAATTTTAAGGACACTTTAGTCTCCTTCACTGTTGCGTATCAAGACAAAATATTTCATATACGATAACTGTAAACGGTATCTGCGGATGCCGGCATCTAGTGATGAATATTCAGTCGAGTTATACTTTCTTTGAAGAGGAAACGTCCGTAGAGATATTTTATCGTCGTTAAGGTTTGGTGGTCATCATTTTCAACAGCTTCACTAGCGGCCATGGCGCTTCTGAAGAGTTTTTCTGCAACCCACCACCATTCCCAACTGGTTCCTTGAAAGTGTAACGCTGTGTCTAGAAGAGCAGCTGCTTGCGCGATCGGCTGCTCTGTGGAACACGTAAATATTTTTATTTAGACAACATACAAGGATTTTATTATCGTCCAAGAATCAATTGAATGAAACTATGTGACGAATCAACCATTCAGCATCGCTTTGTTCGCTTCAGCCAAGCCGATCTTCAGACGATCAATTGAAGCACCGTCATCTTTGATCCGTGGATTAGTCCAAATTATCGTCCCGGGTCCAGCTTTGACTCTCATCTCCTCGTCCAGGTCAAATAGCATCCTCAGATATTGAGCAGCGTTCTCGTAGCCAGCCTCTTCGAGTTCCAGACAAACTATCTCGTGATGCGCAAAGTGGTACCTGCGACACCGTTATTGATCAGCAAATAAGTGATCATGTGAGCTCGATGTGGCGGGATCATGAGACTTGTGAGGCTTAATCTATTTTAATTTAATTTAATTTATTACATCCTTCTAGTAATACACAAGCTTTATAGGTCTGAAAGGACCACGGTCATAAATTTCCTTGTTCTCGAGATGATCTTATTGTACCGGCAATTAGCATTTACCTTTCACCCGCAATTGCGAGTGATGAACAAAATGGCGCGTTGCTGTAATATTCGATGATCTGCAGCGCTTATGTATGTATATATAGCGATATAGGGCTCACCTCCTGACGTCTTCGGTCGACAGATCAGGTAGAAAAGATTTCCAGGCGGCCTTGACTTTTGGAAGTTCTTTCCTGAACGCCTTAGCTATAGTCTTCACTCTTGGAGGAGGAAGGGGAGGAGGTGGAGGAGTATCCACTTGGTTTTCGGGGGTTTCGAAAGTTTCGCCATAATTTTCTGCTGCTGGTGGAACTTGATTTTTGAAGGCTTTGCAGAAATCCCAATACGGTCGATACGCTTGTGACATAATTTGTTTTTTTTTTTGTGCGATTTTCGGCTGCAGATTGACAACGGCTGTCATGACACCTTGCAACCGAAACAACCGACCGCCGCCGAGCGAAGATAGGCTCGTACGTTTAATTATTTTCCAGGATACACTGCTGTGTGATTTATTGCTCGTTAAATATCAACAAAATATGGTGTACATAAGGTACAACGTTATAATTTTACAATTAAACAGATCAATATAAAACATATACACGGAATATGTTATCCTATGCGTATAGCTCACTCGAGCCTTTGACCAGATGATTGTAAGTATACGGTTGTTTAGTTTAGGCCTTGACGCCAGGCTTCCTGGGTTCCAACCGGATCTTGAATCCCTCGGCACGTTTCAGGATAATGTCAGCCTGCAGCCGGAAGTCCTCCTCTTTCAGGTCGGACTTGATTCTGAAGTTCCTCAATATTGTCGAGAGGATTATCTTCAGTTTAAGCATGGCGTATTTACGGCCCACACAGGAACGGGGCCCGGCTGAGAAGGGCACGAACGCGTAATAGTGACGGTTCGCTGTCTTCTCGGGAAGGAAATT
Organism: Neodiprion pinetum; assembly: GCF_021155775.2. Lineage (NCBI taxonomy): Eukaryota > Metazoa > Arthropoda > Insecta > Hymenoptera > Diprionidae > Neodiprion > Neodiprion pinetum. The sequence goes on along the minus strand of NC_060237.1, from coordinate 5,301,074 downwards.
ATCGGGGTTAAAGACATCCGGGTTCGGGTAGATGTTGGCCTGACGGTGCATCTTGAAGGTACCGATTACCACGGTGGCACCAGCGGGTAAGGTGTAATCCCCGGACGCTGTCAAGGTAGATTAAGATTTTAGGATAGCTTACGCGTGCGTAAGAACTAGAAGGGATCGATGCAATTACGATTATAGTAGCAGCCAGGTACCTAGCTTAAGATCCGTTTTGATTTCGCGGGCAATTATGGGCACGGGTGGGTACATTCGGAGAGTTTCCATGAGGCATCGTTCGAGGTACTTCATCTCCAAAGTGTCTTGGAACGTGACTGGCCTATCACTGTCTCCGAAGATTTCATCCAGCTCTTCGATTACCTTCTCCTGGATATCTTGGTGTATGCCCATCAACGATAGGAAGAAGCTTGATCCGGCAGCGGTTGTGTCGTGTCCCTAAAATCAATAGATTCGTTGAGCTGTACGGTGAACGGACGCGGACTCAGCGGGAATTGGATTTTACGACAGACCTCGAACATGATCGTGTCCACTTGTTCCTTGATCTCGGTATCGGTCAGGACGACTCCGTTTTGTCCAGACTCGATGAGCAGGTCGAGGAAGGCGAGCCTCTTCTTCTCACCAACGTCGTTGTCATCGACGTCCAAGTCATCCTTGAGTCCAGCGGATTGTCCGAAGGACAGACCCTCGACGACAGTTGTGTTCTGCACAGCGGTATATTATTGTAAAATGAGAACATTACGCGTGGACAGTCACACCGAATCGTACCTTGGCCTTTCCGTCAGCCTGATTTGCGGCAGCGTCGATCAGGTTGCGCTTTCCACCCTTGTAGTCCTCCTTCTTGCGCTTGATGACCTTCTTGGTGAGCCCGTGGATGATGTCGAGGAGTTGGACCTGGTCCTTGCCGTATTTAGTAAGGTTGAATAACCAGTCCGGCCTGAGCCATACGCGGGTATGACGGAGGTGAAGAATGTCGCACATCCTGACAAACCGGGCATATTAGTTGAGACAGAGTCAGAGTCCAGAGTGGCTGGAAGCAGTTGATTTTTTGGGGATACTCACTTCATCACGGCAATGGCGTATTCGAATCCGCTGCGATCTTGGGTACTCTTGGAAACTCCCATAGCAGTCTCCAGAAGAATCTCAACGGTACACTCGGACATGTAATCGTGACAGTCGAATTCCTTGCCTTGTTCCTGACGCATCTTCTCGACAACGGCGCGGGAGTTTGCGTTGAATAGGTCAATAAAGCTCTTCAACACGTTCAAGTGGAAAGTGGGAGCAATCAGCTTGCGGTGAGCCCGCCACTTCTGCCCTGTAAGGATGAATGCAAAAATTACAGAGACATTATAAATTCCCCCGTGAAACTCTCACCTCTGCTGTTACGCACAGGTAGCCTATCGCATGTCTGAGTCTTGACTTCGCAGAAGCCGGAAATTTCCTTGTGCAGGAAGTAAGCAAAAGGCAAAAGGCAAAAGCACAAGCTGATAGAGAAAGCAGAGTGTCAGCTTCACGATCGGATAATGCTTTGTAACGCACCAGTGGAGATGAGAAGACCGTTTCCCAACCAAGGTTTGAAGAATCGGTACTCGCTGGACTTGTCGATGTAAACGTGACTCGACAGGATGACTTCCACATCACGGGGATCGACCAAGAAGATGAGAAGTTTGGGCCCGATCCATAGCTTGATGACCTGGTCAAACTCGAAAGACTTCTGGTAGACGTTCCGGAAGATGGCTTAAAAAATGACAAAAATAATTTATATGTAAGTGAATACACGTTTTCTGACTTTCGTCAAGAGACTCGGTACAAGAGCTTCGCCTTTAGTATCATCACGTACTGTCTGAGCTTCCCAGAAACTCGAGAGCATTTCCGAGGAATGGTATTCCGTCAGGGCCAGGAAGTTTGTCGGCAAGCTCGATCATGTGTCGTCGAGAAATTCGGAAGTAAATATAGTACAAAACTATTGCCGGGACGAGGAGTGAGAAGAAGATAGTGGTCGCCGATAGTCCGCTGGCGGCGGCTGTAGCCACCGTCCCGGCTACCACATCGGGTCCAGCTGCAGACATCTTTGTCTCGAGTGTGATACTGGTAGGAAATAATGGAGACGAGCGTTAATCCAAGTATGTAGAGGTAAAACCGATCGATTCGCTATTGGTCACACTTACCTCTTTTTTTTTTTCTATGTGGGGTTGCGGTTGATCGAGTTTTAACAGTTGATGAAACACCACCGAACTGACTCTCGGTCGGAGGTGGGTAAGCTTTTATATCCTTCCTCGATGACCGCCTCCCCCCACCTTTGCATTAGCTTACTAGCTGACGCCAATTATTATCAGATATACGTATAATGCTTTGATTAGAATCGCTAATTAATCGCATGCAAACTGTTTCTTCGGATCATTCTTGCGTAGTTGTTCCTTGTACCCCCCTCCCCCTCCTCTTGTATTTGGAATAAACGTGCAATATGTTATGTACGCTTGAATTTGGATCGTCCCACGGTATTTTCCACCGACGTTTCTCATCGTGTCGAACGCTCTTGCTGCGAGAGATAATTAACTTTTAGCCGGTTTTCGTAACTGCTGGTCGGCTTTTACTTGCGTTGTATTTAGCGAGGATTTCCTTGTCTTGTATATAGCTCTGTAACAAACATGTACACGTATATATTTTAGAAATACACAAGGCCACAAAGCGCGGTCATATGTTTGCGACATTCAACTGACTTGAGTGTGAAAAATTTTTAATGATGAGGATGGATGCGATTCACGATAAAACAAAATAAAAGTTAAAGAATGGACAAGGACAAATTTGAAAAATCATTTTCATTTCAGATATCGTGAAACCGAATTCGCGATTCCGCAAGTCACGACCGCGTGTGATCGATGTGACACCACACACTTCCTTTTGATCTTATTAACAAACAATGCGTCCTCGGTTGGTGCGTACAACTCACGTTCTACTCTATTCATATGCAGATATTTTTATTTTCCCGGTGTAGTAAATATTATTTCCAACAAGGTACTTCTTTCTTGACGATATCTCGAGAACGAGTAACCACATTTTTATGATTTTGGTCTCAATCAATTTGACTTTAATTGTTTCATGCTTTTCGTATTATTTAAATAACAAAATTTTGACAAATAAAACTAAAATGATGATATCTTGAGAATGGATCAACGGAATTTGATCAAAATTGGTACTGCAAGGTTCTTATGGTCGCTAATCATGAATCCCAGGTCAGTTGAAAAAAAATTGTACCTTATAACTACAGGTCAAATATAGTAGTCCAAAGCCCAGAACGCATCTGATTTTCGTGTACTATGGTACTTGAATGTTTTTTAGTGCTGATATTGAATTTGACGTTGTGCTTTCAAGGTTTGAACAAAAAAATCACGTATTATTATTATTATTATTATTATTTCTGCTTCGAACAAGTTTTGAATCGGAAAGTTTAAAGACTGGTGGATGGTCAGGTAGAATCCACTTCTTAATGTGCGAACCAAGGTGTTATTCTGATGCACTGCCATTCACGTATGTCCACTGTTGTGTTTGTTTTAAAAATACGTTATGTGTATTGGTGACGTGTTTTGCCAAACGTGTATTTTGGATACCTGGAGGTTTTTGACTCGACTTGATACACCTGCAGATCATTTACGCCTCGATAGTCCATCGTTTATTAACATTTAGCCTACGGATGTATAATGGAGAGGTCATATTATTTCGGGCAAAAAATGGTCATCGTTATTACGACGCGATACGTGTAAAGCATGATGTTACTTGTTCCTATATATTTGCACATCATGTAAGGCGATATATGTATAGTCGCAACTGTATCGCAATGCCCAAAGTCCGCGGTCTGAAAAAAAAAGTATGCAACTTAAACTGCGATGCATGCTGAAAGAGTTCTGGCTGCATTTTACGCCAGTATAATCATCCTCGGTTTATACAGGTGCTTGCCACTGATGCAAAAGTTTGTGATCAGGTTTGAGTGGAATAAATTTTCTTTTATTTAAAAAAATGGATCATTCGTTTGCATAAGGTTTAGTTTGATCGTGCGTTTCGTTTCTCACGCAGTTTACTTGCGGCTGTTCATGCGGCTTGCGGTATTTCATGAGATCCGGATCTTTCTTGCGTAGAAAAAACTATAAATTGTAACGAGAATATGACACGCACTTCTACCGCGATCGACTCCACCAGAAATGGCTTTCTGCCTTTGAAGTAGGGAAATTGTTTATAGCATTTTAAATCAATCTGTATAAATAGAGAACTGCACGAAGGTTGCACGGATCCCATGGTCGTGGACTGCGTTTCCTGGGTTCAAAAAACTCTGTAATTTATGAAAATGACATAAACCGACCACGGCGATGGTACAGATTATTATATTATCTGTAAATATAGTATAAGAATGATTTAAATACACGTAAGCAGCCTTGTACCGACTGTCCTCGTGATTGTATTGCCGTTGCAGTTAATGTTATAGTCAATAATTATTTATATTAGGTAGCGTTACGTGTGAATATTTAAATTATTTTCACAATCGGCGGATATCCAGGTCATTGCGTTGACCCATCGAACCATTTCCATGGCGGTCAAAAGGATGGGTAAATACACGATGCTGTTCAATTTGTGACGTTCAAGCATCGAATAATGAATATTCAAAAATTCGCCTATTTAAAAGGAAAGAATAAAGTAGCATTAGTTGAAACACGATTTCTTGCAATATTTCTTCACTTCGGGAATAACGTTCCGTGAAATGATCAACCATCGCAGTATCATTATATGTATTATACATAAACAGATACTATCCCGTCCTCGATCACGTCAAGAATCAAGATCACGCAGCTTCTGACTAAGAGCGAGTCTGCTTTATGCACACAAGTAAAAAAATATTAAGCTATTCTTTTCAACTAGTCAAATGTTTCGATAGCCTGACAAATCGGGCCAATTTTTCATGTTTTGTTTATAACACAGACCGATACCTGCTAATAGAAACAGCTTATCGCTTCGATTACGTTGGAAGCATCTTATCTTAGCAGTTATGTTGGAATTATCTATTATTGTTGTTTCTAGTAGTTTCGCATAAGGTCCAAAATAATGCTTAATTAATGACGTTAAATCAGGTATGTATTCCACATGGATCAGATAGTGTCAAAGCATCTTTTATGTGTATATAATGACCTTGCTTGCGTGCAGTCCACAAGTGCAAAACTTTCGTGTTTGTAGAGTTATGAGGCGTACATATGATGGCACTACGGTGCAAGATTTGCAAGGCTATCGCGTGTCGATTTTTACATTACTTTACATTAATCAAGCAAATTTCATACACATTTTAGGAATGTTTATTCATATTCATAATTTGCGTATGTATTACACTTCTTGGGAAAAATTTGTTTTTCAATAAATTGTAAATTTGCCCCACGAATTGTTAATTTCTGAGGTAAAGTAAAGTTTGGTGAAATAAATTTTTTTGTAAGAACATTTGGAGATGTACATCAATTAAATTTCCTGCTTTTTCATCATCATTCTCACCATTTTCCATTCCTACAAATAGTACCGTCGATGGTGCTTTATTATTATTCTACTCGACCAACTTTTAATGCAGATTCTGGAGTCAGAGTATTTGCCTGGTTTGAAATTAATTCAAGGCGGCAAAGCACGGAGAGGGTGCCAAAACTGTAGGCCTGCAGAGGCAGCTTGAGCAAGCGGTTCGCGAAAGGTGAAATTAAGAAATTCCTCATGCACTGTAATTGTAATTAAGTTGGCCGAGAGATATTACGTTACGAAGACAACCCGCAGATTTTTCCCGTGAGGTTCCTTGCGATTGTTTTTTAGCCTGTGGAATCCTAGGGAATGGAGCGAGAGATGCTTGTGGTATTCGAACGGAAAATAGTCCATGCGTGAATCCCACGAATTCTTTTGCATTAGGCTCTAGTTTTTTATCTCCGCGTGTCGTTGACGTTTGTACGGTTGCACACTATTATCACGTTATTACTCGTGTTATTACCGAACAGTGAAAGGTACTTAGGTAATTTTCTATTAATGCTTTGTTTCTGTCCTGTGATTGAATTCAGTATATGCATGTACTGTAATCCCGTTGATTAACGACTGCTGCGAGCTACCGCGGGTGAGTTTATTTTACTTGCGAACGGTGAAGAAAAACTCATTGACTTCCACGTTACAAACAATGCGACAATAGTTTACATATCGTGATAGGATAGCCTTTTGTTTTGCATTTTTTTGCTTGTTTAGTAATTTTCTTTACCAGTAACATAATTTTTTTTCTCACTATTTATGTAGATGCATAACAGGAAACGCAAACACCGCAGTGGAAATCCTTCCAGACGGAGAGAAGAGCGCGAGCCGCAGAGAACTGAAAGGTTAAATTACACCTGTTTAAAAATTCTCACCGTTGACTTATATTCGTCGTAAAAACGAAAATTATTTTACGAATCTAATTCAACAATCCTCCTAAATTCAATAGCTCACTCTTATTCTTATATTGCAACTTTTCTTCCGGATCAGGTTAGGTTTGCTCCAGGCTCGGCCAGGGCTAAACTAGGTTAGGTGAGGGTAAGCTAAGTTGAACTATTTAAAAATTCCCATTATTTGAATAGAGATTTACGAAATTAGTCCTCACCGATTTTCGCACATTTTTTCCATTTTATTACTGCGTCTTTTAATCCATATTCCTGAGTCTTAAGCAAATTCTCTGAACTAATCGAGATGTATATTTTTATTAAATTCGTTACACGTATACTACATTTTTGGGACTGTGGTATAAAATGGGTAGACGAGAATATGTGTTCAATTATCTTTCACGCTAAATCGATTTTTCAAGTACAGGGGAAATGGGGATACGTTCCCTGGGCCGTGTGATAGGCTTTGCTTTTATTGTAAATGTGGAACTATCATGGTTCCTTATTCTTAAATTTACTATTTTACTGCCATAGCCCCGAGCATAACACTGGCGCTAAGTACTCGTTTCTTCTTTAGCAGTGATTTCTTTTTTTTCTTCGCAGTTCTTGGCCGCACACTAAGCTGAACTTCATCTGAACTAGAACTGTCTGTTGTGGGGTCAATCATTAACTTTTGTTTTGTTTTGGGCATGCTGGTAGCGGCGGTAACAACTAGACCTCCTTTACGGAATTTTCGTTTAGATTCAGATTTGTGCTTAGCTTCCGGTTTCGGTAGCTTTGCAATCCCGAACAATCTTAGGGAATCTATTTTGTCTGCCCTTGTCGATATCGCGTTACTCTCTGCTCCAATCGTGTTCATATTCACAGTCTTTTGGCGTCTTAGCCGTGTCCTTTTCTTTTTAATTGGCTTTGGGACTTCTTCCTCATCTACATGGATTGGTAGAATGTTGATTACCTTTGCCTGCTTTTTCAGCAATTTTTTCTTTACTTTTCTTGACTCTCCGTTCGTTTTCTGAGTATAGTCTAATGCCTCTAATTTTTTTGAGCAAGATCTGAAATTTATTGGATTTTAGCCTTAAAAAGGTCCATTGTTATTTCATGCTTACAACAACCTGTTTTCTTACTTTAGCAGAGTTTCGCTATCGGTTTGATAGGCCAAGGCCAGGCTCGATGCTCCCCAGCCATTAGAACTTTGAATGAATGGATTTCCTCTATCTTCTTTGTATTGGCTCCTCATTGGAACGCCCGTCCAAAGTTGCTGACGCAAAGAGGCCATTTTTATTTGAACATCCTGATGCTTTGAGAATATAGGAGACAGGTGTCTCGATGTTCTGAAACAATAGAGAAACAAGATGTTACCTAATGAATTTATAACCGATTGAGCTTTCTTTGACTTTTGGTAATTTGAAATGAAAACTTGCTTTGGCTGAGGCAGATAACGTGGCTGCTGTCTTGATTTGTGAGTTGTCTTTGCCGGAGGTAATTCCTCTCCTAAAGACAGACTGTGAGGCCTTATTATCGATGGTAATGGTAAATAGTCTTTGCGAGAATCTTTCCTATAATCTTCATCTTTTTCTGATACATCAGACCTTTCCATTAAATTAGAGCGACTCTCTACAATTCAAAAGACAAGTGAATTATCATACTGGAATTCATCATATTTCAGGTTTTTGTATACCTTGCGGAAGCCTGGAGGTTGCTATAGATGATTCCAAATAATACTCATCTCCTGACTCACTGACATCGTATAAATCACTTCCTGGATCGGTAATCGGTACGTCCATAACAGCTCTTTGAGTCTGTAACACAAATATGGCATGGGAAGCGAGTGTGAGCAAATATTCATCTACGTTTTAGTTTTTTCAGTCAAATTTTGTACCAATATTTTCTTTTTGACTTGAGAGTTCTTTTCCAAAAATTTTTTCCTCGCTCCATTTCTTATTTTTCCATTGCCTTTGGCCCTTGGTAGTATTGGCGACGGCGGTGGAACAGATAGGTATGGGTAACTGTCCTCCGTATCTCGTTTTGATTCTTCGTCAGCTCTTTCTCGTCTATCGTCTTGCGATGAGCTATCGGATGTATCGCCCTCATCGCTTTTATTTTCACAAGTAGAGAAATTCCAAGAAATATTAGTGAAATGTGTAATCAGCATTAAAAAAAGAAATTTATTCTAATCAACGTACCTAGAGTAATCGGTTAGATTGATATTTGTTGGTTCATCAGCGCTTGATCCTTCCTTCATAAGTCTTGCAAGAATTTTATTTCGTAGTCGTTCCTACATTGACATTCAATTTCATCCTGCAAGTTGAAGCATGCCCGAAATTATTCTAGATATTTTCGATTTTGTAAGAAGATGTTACAACAAATGTATTTCTGCAAAGTTTCATTATTTTGAGTACTGCAAGTTCAGCTTACCCAAAAATTTCCACGCAGCATCAAACATAATCAGAATTACAATTCTAATAAATATAGTTATGACTACTATGAAATACAAGAACTGAGATTGCTTGAAACCTCACCTTCGTAGGATCTTCGTCGGAGAAATCCAGTAGGGTTTCACAAAAAGCTTTACCAATTTGTTCGTAATCTTGTGTCGAAAAGTGCGTATCAGCTCTGGAGCCAATTTTAGAACCACTCAAGGAAGCCTCCATGGTATAACTGTTTTGAACACCCATTAGCCAGACAACTACTCTCCCTGTGCCTTCTTTTCCCTTTTCAATATGGAATTTGCAATTCTCAAATGAAAACTGAAACAGGTTGAATTCTCAAATGAAAACCAACACCTCAGTGTTTCATTCACTTGTATGATCCGGTAGACTACTCACTTTATCAGCAGCATTCTTGTGTAACATTAAAGGAAAAACTTGTTCTGACAGTTTTCCACCAGATCCACCCCTTTTACTTTCACAACCATAAATGAATATGTTGTGTCTCCTTGAGTGCGCGTGTAAATCGCAGTATATTGCAATACCGCATTCCTCCATCAATCTGTCGTTGCATGCATAATTATTAGGTATATGACGAAAACTCAAAGCTATATTATCAATGTTGAATTGGCTACATTTTTTGTGCTTATTTTTCCTCGTCTCTTTCCTTGTGCCTTACCTGCGAATCATGAGTTTGGTATGCCATACCGAAGGATAACTCTCTCGCATTACAGTTCTGTATTGTCGATTCAAGTCCTTCCCAGACAAAGAGCATCTGTTATTCCCAACTATAACTCCATCCGGATTTAGCATTGGTACCAACTTGAAGATAAATCGTTCCCGCAATTCCTGTAAAATTGTATCAATAATCAGTACATTACTTTTCTACAATGAGATTTCTGAAAAAATTTCATCAGAAAGTATTTAACTTTAGCCTGATTAGAATCCCCGGTCAGAAAGTCAATAATTCCTTTCATCATCCAACTCGATGGTGTTTCCCCAGGATGTACACGTGCAGTTATAACAACACCTTTTTTCTTTCTTCCGTCATCATTGAACATTGGCGCGGTTATAGTTAGATAGTAGACATTGTTTCCTGCCAAACTTCGACACAACAATCTGAGTTTGGTGTACTTGGTTTTGGCAGGGTCATTGATAATTGAACCCAGATATTCCTGAAAGAAATTAGATTCACGTTAGTTCATTGTTAGTTTTTCTTGTTCGATTAATAATTTCTGAATGAACGTTACATAAGTTGATAAATTGCGCAATACTGATATTCCAGTGGTCACAAACATTTGAATATTGCCGATTCACTCATTACCTGAAGATCTGTGTATGTATATGGGTAACAATGAGCTAAGTACACAGTGTCCTGGTCGTGCGGGAAAGACAGATTGAATGTCAACGTATGTTTCTCTTTCTCTTCGTCGCTAAAACAAATCCAAATGAATAAAAATGTTCAATTTGAAAAAAATTATAATTTAATTACTTACGAGGAATCGTTCTTGTAGTAGGTGATGTTGTCGCCGCACCTTCTCCACCCGACAGCGTGCAACGATGCATCTTTGGTAGAGTATAGCAGAGGCTTTAGTCCTTCATTATACAAACTATCTTCTTTACAAAAATTTACAATGGACAACCTGTTGTTAACAATAGATTGAAAGTATCGAATTCATCTGTTTGTAAATGTTTTTTGTACACACCTATTCTTGTCTGTAATGAGATTACAACTGACCTGTATATTGTCCTACTTTTGGTGTTTGATATTCTAAAATAATACCATTGCATGTGTCTTTGAGTATAAAGATCCTTCCTCAAGTGAAGTTGATAGTAAGTGTCCGTTATTTTGATGACCTTGCCCAAGTTTCCAGATTCAAATCTCGATTCAAATTTTAGGTCCGAATTACAGTTAGCGAAATTATTTGCTACAGAGTTATCTAGGCAATTCAAATTTGTGTTTGATGCACTTGTTATTGGCTCCTGTATAAAAATGGTCCCGCCGATACATGATCTGCTGAACTGTAACATGCAATTCAGCTTTGTCTAATATTGCCAATGGTTTTGAATTTTATCTTCTTCGATAAAAAAGAATCATTAGCAGAATTAGTTGATACGTACATAATTTGTGGCACTCATAGGGCAGTATCGAAAAATGACAGTTCCGGATTCCTCTCCAATTGGTTTTGGCTTTGGTTCTTTTCCACTCGGCACATAATATGGTTCTGGTGTAGCCGGAAAATATTCTATATGGCGTATCCTCTCCTGTATTACCTAATATCACTCTAACTTCAGTAAGTTTCAAATAATGAAAATTAAGAAAGCTAGAAGATCTTACTTGACACTCTGTCGGCCATCTCGCTTCTTGTGTTATACCATCGATGCCAGAATGGGCATCTGGTATAGTTGGAAAGGCTTCTTTGGAGTCTCGGTATCTCGCAACACTTGCAGACAAATTCAAAGCAGTTTCTATATCTCTTCTCGTAATGCCGAGACGACCTTGTAGGCATTGGCTTGTGATGTAACTGTCTGCGAATAAGACCGTATTGATTAACAAAATTTGATAAATTTAAATGAATAAACCTTATTGCTAGAACTAGTGTCTAACGCAATTTGTCTGTATGTTTATTCTAACTTTATCAGTGCTATTATTATTGTATTGCTATAGATTATTGTATTCCCACTTGAAGGATCACTGTATTATTTTGCTCATTCATTTAGGCTTGTATAGGAAATGCTTCATTGATCATAGATAAAGGTTTAAACACACACATCAGATTGTAAGTGGATCACAGTCACGCTCGCAAAAAGTTGAGGCGCACTGTCTAATTGTTGTAATTAAGTTTGATATATATTAGCATTCTCTGGTTCATAATAGTTAGAACTGTACAAATAGTAAATAAAATATTTACATGTTAATCCCATTATTTCGATTGCTTATTTTTTTCTAATAAAATAATACTTTTACGTGCCAGTTTTGAATTGTCAAACTAATCGTAAGGTTCTGTTTCATAATGAAAAGCATGAATTTGACTAATATAATGATACGTTTTTTGTGCTTTATGTGTGGCTAACGTTGAGGTTGCAGGCAACATGTTTGTGACAAATGAATCTAAGCAAGATAGAATTGCAATACAGAGATTTTGATTAATTTAACAGCTACTAACGGCAAATAATGAATATAAAAGATAACAGATGAGGTCATTCGTTGAAACATGTTTCTCCAGTTTTGTTTTTCTAACATATGAATGTGGAACTACAAACAAATTTATTTGGCTTCTAAAAACTATTTCTAGTTGAAAATAAGTTTGTGTTCTCATTGCCATTCCGTAGAATATTCACCAATTCTTTCTGTACGTTCGGATACCAATTCGCAATAGTCCGGCATTGTGTTTTTAACTTCGAATGATGCGGTGTTATGTAACGATGCTGAAAAATGGACATACACTCTCTACCTTTTCTGTTCTATAATACTTGGATGAAAAATAGCCATTTATAAGTTGGTGATACTGACTTGACTTTATCTTGATAAACAAGCTTTCGCATTACGCAATTAAACTCACTTGGAATTGGGTGAATTGGAAATAGAGCTGCTTGAAGTTCTTTCACTCTGCTGTTTACAGCGAAATCCATTTCTCAGCGCTTCGACGCCAAACAATTTGAACAACTTGACTAACATTATAATTTCTTCATTTATCATTATTGGTCCTTGGCCTTTTCAATTTAATGTGCCATTCACTATACATACATTTCCAACTATCAATGCACCAGTCTAAATTTTAAATCTAGGGCCTGTAGTTTTGGTGAAATGTTCTTTTTTTTCAGTAAGCGTTACACATTATATCATTTTGTAACTAGTATAAAACATTACAGCCTATGTAGCGTACTGCTTTGTTTATTTTGGTAATAATAGACAGTCATTCTTGAAAAAATTTTTACTGGGGTCTACAGGACAGCAGAATTGATCTGTTTCTTAAATCATTTCTGATGATTGTTAAGTACATGTTATAAGGATTTTATTATTTAGTATTTAAATATGATTGCATTATCAGTAGTTTTTAGCTTTTAACATTATCACACGCAGCTTCTTGTACGAATTATTTTACAAAAATAAAAAAAGATTCCTTTATAAATAATCGCAGTTTTTGTTCCACATAGCCGTTGCTCTTTCACTTTGCACCTGGGCTTCCAAGCTGCAAGTTAACTCTTGGCTAGTAGATTGACCTGTGTATAACTATTCCCTAACAACCATCAAAGCAGGGGGTGGAGCCAATGGTTGCTTGGAGGGTTGCTTGCATTGGTATCTGTTATATGTACAAGGCGATGCAGAGAAATATTGATATTTGAACGGTCTACTTTGATTAGGTTTTGATCTATTTAGGTCTCGCATTACCTTAGGTGAGTATGATTGCGTGAGGTAACGTGCCTTTGCTTGTGTGAGGTGAAGAAATGAATTTTTTCTAACTTGTATACAACTTTATCTAAATCAAACGACCTTCAGATGCATTTTGCTGATGGTGTTAAATTACTTGCAAATTCTAGAAGCGTTATTTTCTCTCTATTACACTCGCATACCGATATTATTCTAGTACCAGTTACCGTCAGGTTCTTCTTTTTCGCCTATCAAACCTCCCCACTTTCGAGCTTTTTCTTCACAGTACTAGTCTGTTCTGATATCTTTCTGAATCAGAAAGGGTTCAATTTACATGTATATGGCATAAAATTATAACAGGTGTTCCGCGTACACACACACAGTTTGTTGACTATCTCCTACGTCAGCACGCTGGAATATGAGGCGATATAGATTTCAAACTTCAAAGGAATTTTAAATATTCCATTAATGGATCATGATTGATGGCTGCTACTAATAACATTGCTGCGTCAGATAATCTGCTCCACTGACGTCAGTTTCAAGCAAGTTAACAATTTTACCAAAAAATGAATCACAACAGACTAACATTGATTTATTCCTATTCTTCCTTTTCTGCCTGAGTCACGTTAATTTGCACGTTTTAAGTCAGGCAATTGTAATCATCAGTTGATATTTTTTGAAATGGTCTATCCCATTATATTGAAAACTACAAAACTAAAGTGGAATGGTGATATTTGAGAAAGGTGAAAATATTAATGAAATCTGTTTTCTATCTAGCATTCCTGTGTAAGTTTTAAAGTATTGATCAATCAAATTCATTATAGCACGAGCTAATGTGCAGGCAGATTCTCCTGGCATTGTAGATTTATGAAAAGAGTCGGAATTATAATTACAGTCGAACTGCTTATTAGATATAGCTAGCATTTACTTGAGGAGATTTGTTTACATTTCTTAACGATATTTCAGTTTTTTTATATATACGTAGAAGCCTATCCCGGATTTATTGATTGATTTAATTCATCGTTATTCTACATTATGTGGTATCTAGGTTTTGAAAACTCCAATTTCACATTGCAGTGCTGAACGTATAAAATTTATCAAAGGGACTAATACTTGGAATATGGGGCGAACTGTGACAGTAGCAGCTTGCACGCTGAACCAATGGGCGATGGACTTTGATGGGAACCTAAGAAGGATATTTCAAAGTATACAGCAAGCCAAGGAGATGGGAGCAACTTATAGAAGCGGTCCAGAGCTTGAAATATGGTAAACTAATGAATATTTGTCAAAGAAATGAAAATAAAAAAGCAATTTGCAGTACCTCAAACCTTTTCTCACAGTGGTTATAGTTGCGAGGATCACTTTTATGAATCAGACACGCTGTTGCATAGCTGGGAAGTATTAGCCGAGCTTCTAAAATCACCAATATGCGAGGATATATTGATCGATGTTGGGATGCCTGTTATGCACAAGAATGTGAATTATAATTGCAGAGTAGCTTTCATAAATAAAAAGATCTTACTGATTAGACCAAAAATGAGAATGTGCGAAGATGGGAATTACAGAGAATCAAGATGGTTTTCTGCTTGGACTAAGGTAAGTGAAATTATGGCAATGGTCAAAAGATGCGCCTAATCGGAGAAAAAAATGAAAAGAAAAAATTTCCTGTAATAATTTGCAGGAGCGTATGGTTGAGGATTATTTTTTACCTAGAATGATATCAGCTATAACTGACCAATCGATAGTACCTTTTGGTGACGCTATCATTTCGACCAAGGATACATGCATAGGTTTTGAGATATGCGAAGAGTTGTGGAATCCGAGCAGCAATCATATACCGATGAGTCTGGATGGCGTTGAAATAATTGTTAATGGTAACAAATTGTAGAGGTCTGTGTCCATTTTCAATCTGTTAAAAAAAATGTCATTATTGCAGGAAGTGGGTCACATTTTGAACTACGGAAGGCTTACGTTACCGTCGATCTAGTGAAAGCAGCTACCTTCAAGGCTGGCGGGTGCTACATATTCAGTAACTTGCGCGGATGTGACGGTGCTCGGATTTATTTCAACGGTGGTTCGAGTATTACTTTGAATGGTAAAATATTGAATCGTGGAAAAGAGTTTGCCCTCCAGGATGTTG
This sequence comes from Neodiprion pinetum, assembly GCF_021155775.2. Lineage (NCBI taxonomy): Eukaryota > Metazoa > Arthropoda > Insecta > Hymenoptera > Diprionidae > Neodiprion > Neodiprion pinetum. The sequence continues at coordinate 5,285,723 of NC_060237.1, read as the reverse complement.
AAGTAACGGTAGCGACGCTTGATTTGGAAGATATAAGGCAAGCTGGAGTGAGCTTTTGATGTAGAATGTGTAGAAGATATGAAAAGGTCATCTTTAAAAAAAACAATAGTCTTAAAATGGTTTTTTCGCCGCAGGTCTTATCGAAACAATATCAGGTCTCGAACACACTTAGCTGCGAGAGCTCAACCTTACCCTCGGGTTAAGGTTGACTATGCATTAACATCTGACGGTGTAATTTCAAACCGTCCAACTATTCCAATTAGTTGTGATTATTATTCAATGGAGGAAAATGAGTCGTCGAGGTGGAGGTATCACACCCCAGAAGAAGAAATCTCTCTGGCTCCGGCTTGCTGGTTGTGGGATTATTTGAGGTTTGATATATAAATCGTAACATCATTAAGGGTCACAAAATGATTTAATGCATACCTTGTTATCTTACAGGCGATCTTGTCAGGGAGGTTTTTTCTTACCTCTCAGTGGCGGTGTAGATTCAACCGCTGTTGCGTGTTTGGTTTATTCGATGTGCGACATGATCGTCAGCTCTGTCAGCAAAGGCGGCAAGTTATTTGTCTGATACAGTATCTGGGAAAATTTGGAGACTCGCGGAACTTTCGCAATCCCAGGTGTATCCTAATTTGTACAATTAATTATAGATTCCCAAGTTCTTTCGGATATAAGAAAAATCGTGGGTGATGGTGAATACGTTCCCACTGATCCGAAGCAGTTATGTAACGTTATTCTGTTCACTTGCTACATGGCTACAGAAAATTCTTCAATTGAAACAAAGACGCGAGCCGCTGAACTGGCCAGTCAAATCGGCGCGTATCATCACGGTATTGTTATCGATACAGCAGTCTCTGCAGTTCTTGGCATATTTCAACAAGTTACCAAATTGACGCCAAGATTTAAAGTGCACGGTGGCTCGCCAAGGGAAAGCTTGGCACTCCAAAATATTCAGGCAATGTTTAATTAAACACTTACAGTCAATATCTTAATAAACAATTAGTACGAAAACAATTTGACCCATTGTCAGTGAACATTAACTCGAAATGAATGAATTGTGCAGGCTCGCTTACGAATGGTTATTGCCTATCTGTTTGCGCAACTGATGTTATGGGTTAGAGGGAGACCCGGTGGGCTTTTGGTATTGGGAAGTGGTAATGTAGACGAGGCTTTGAGGGGCTACTTTACTAAATATGACTGCAGTAGTGCGGACGTCAATCCAATTGGAGGGGTAACAAAGACTGATCTGAAGAAGTTTCTCATCTACTTTAGGTAAGAGAATTAACGGATTCGCGAATGACCCAGAAATATTGGAAAAACTTTATTCTAATGTAAAAAAAAATATTGAATTTCGTGTCTACAAGTTGTAGGAATATTTCAGAAAGAAACATAACATGCACACCCTGGACGCAATATTGGATGCTCCACCTACAGCCGAATTGGAGCCTTTACAACACGGTCAGTTGGCTCAATTGGACGAAATCGATATGGGAATGACGTACAAAGAGCTCGGGGCTTTCGGAAAATTGAGAAAGCAAAATTGTGCAGGTCCATTTTCTATGTTCTGCAAATTGTTACATATGTGGGAGGATTGCACTCCTAAAGAGGTGATTAATTGATTGAGTTTTTTCGAACAAAGATTTAAAATCGTTGCAACATTTCTATGTTTCTACGATTACATTCTCTTAATCGTAGATTGCCGATAAAGTGAAACATTTTTATCGCTGTTACGCGATAAATCGGCACAAGATGACCGTCCTTACGCCATCATGCCACGCCGAAACGTATAGTCCCGACGATAATCGGTTTGACCATCGGCCTTTCCTTTACAATCACACTTGGAAGTGGCAGTTTAAGGCGATCGATGACCAGGTGAGTTTATTACAAGACGGAAAAACGCTTCGAAGTTCTTCAGCCGTCGAAGGAGTTGCTAAGAGGCAACGGGGAACGGTTGGCATGGAAAATCAGATGCAATCTCATTGTTCGCGTGTCAATAGTAAGAGATATACTTTCGTGGTAAATGATATTCGTGTTCGGGTAGCATACAAATTGGCTTTTAGATTTGAGTAGATATTATTAAGAAACGCTCTCACAACGTTTTTGAAGTGCACTTTTTAGTTTTTCGCAAAGTTCAACTGAAATCTGATTGTAACAACTACTCAGAGAAAACTTTTTGGCTGAACACGTAAATGAGACTAATTCTTCTACTTCATTCATTCTCATTTTCTTGTGAATAACATGAGGATATTAATCTAGGTACTACGAGCGAATGGGTCCGAACCAACTTAAGTGAAAGTACGTACGTACTTTACAGTAATTGAGTACAAGCATTTGCTTTTTTTTCATACACTTTGCACATCGTCATCACTATCAAACGATATTTTGCTCGTTTTTTATTTGTTTGGCTTCGCTAATTACCCGTGTGAGTTGTGAGATAATAGAACTGAAATGTTGTATTACTTCTAATGTTTCTATTATAATTAATCTACCGGAAACTATGATAATGATGAATAAGAATTCTCGACCTCGTATATAGTCTATTATAGAATCTTGGTGATCGGTCAATTAAGTAAACGTATTTTTAGTTAACGTTTCGACCCGGATATGGGCCCTCCTCAGAACGATTTATTTATTTAACTGTCAAGAACAACAAAAAATTTTTTTTTAAATAATAATACTAGAAGTACAATCGGACATTAAATATTGTAGATGTAATACTCTTAGGGCTATTATATATTATTGGTTAGTGAGAACAATTTGATTAATTGAAAAAAGAAAGGCTTAAAGTGTTATTTACATTTTTTTAAAAGTAAGTGGACAAAGATGTAGTCGAATCCACAATTTACAATTAGTGGAGACAATGTTCTTTGAGTGACGGTAGTCAATGTCAATCTTCTAGTTATTTTACATGTAGGAGTTAATAGTTGGAAGTCATTAATTAAAAAGATTAAAGAACTATGTTTCTTCACAGTCAATATGTCATTGTGTTAAAAGGTTTTAAAGAAGGTCTTTTTAGCAGTAAAATTAATTTGCAAAGTATCCAAGAAGTGGAGCTAGGCTCTTTATGACTATGTCTATGTATATAAATAGATCACACTCTTAATATTTTAAACCGATATCATCCACGATTACAATTTACTATCGAAATAGAAGAAAATGACGCCATCAATTTCTTAGATGTATTGCTGATACACAACAACAATAATATCAAAACAGATTGGTTCCACAAAAAAACCTGGTCTCAAAGATATTTGAATTTTAATTCTCACCATCCAATGTCCTACAAAATAGGTCACACCAATTCCGTTAATCTTCGACAAGATGTTGAACATTTAAGTAATATTTACAAACCTCTAATCTCCGCCCACACAACAAATATTGTTTAACCTTAACTAGATACACAAAATTTTTGTCCCCATAACACAGTTTTTCTACATAATTTTTTTTCACAAAATGTTTTTGTTTTTCTGTATAATTGTTTATATTAGGTTCACCTTCACTCTGGATCATATTTGTTTCTCCCATCAGTCGTTATTCACCTGTTGACCCAATCGGTTCAACCGATAATAATTTTTGTTAGACATGAGGAACATAGTCATAAAGAGCCTAGCTCCACTTCTTGGACACTTTGCAAATTAACATTGAACTCAAAGAACATTGTCTCCACTAATTGTAAATTGTGAATTCGACTACATCTTTGTCCACTTACTTTTAAAAAAAGGTAAATAACGCTTTAAGCCTTTCTTTTTCCAATTAATCAAATTGTTCTCACTAACCAATAATATATAATAGCCCTAAGAGTATTACATCTACAATATTTAATGTCCGATTGTACTTCTAGTATTATTATTTAAGAAAAAATTTTTTGTTGTTCTTGACAGTTAAATAAATAAATCGTTCTGAGGAGGGCCCATATCCGGGTCGAAACGTTAACTAAGAATACGTTTACTTAATTGACCGATCACCAAGATTCTATAATAGATAAACTATGATAATACATGTTTTCCATCTCGATTACAGCTCAGACGAATAGGCTCTGATGATAAGACGCACCGGGCACAAAATAACGAACCCAGTGTTTCAGCAAAGTCTACTCTTCCTCCTATTCGACTTAATACAACGAGTAAGTAAAACTCAAAATTCGCCTTATCAAACATTTTCCATTGTTTTTCTGAATTAGATAGTTGAAAATTTCGTTTGTTGCATAAATGCTCGATTCACTTTCAACTCAACGAATGGACGATCGTTAAATAAACATGAATTACTTTGACAGACGATTGAAAATTACTCATTAAAGATTGACGAATATTTTTTTCCAGACAAAACCCATCACGGTGTTGTGGTTTAATAATAATCTTATGTCTATCATACACGATACCTTCTGATATATAAATACGTATACCGGTAAGCGTACCCTTACAAAATGTAGGAACTGATTGGAATGATATGAGTTTCCGTCCCATGTGAATTCTTAAGGATACTCATACAGACAGTTGGTTTTAGAGGCAAAAATAAAAAAAATAAAATAAGTTTACCATGATTATTTTCATACCGAAATGTATTGAAAGTACAGATTTTATAAATAAATTATGTATGTTTCCTTAATTTTAAATACCAACACTGTGTGGACCAAAGGTTTCTAATATGCTTAAATTAAGATTTTTTTTATTATCTCTTTAACTTCTACATACAGAATGCATAACCACGTTCGAGACAGACCTTTCAACGTGCGCAGATTAATAATCACGACGTTCTGCAATATATTCATACACATTTCTATAATGTGCTTATGAATAGCTCTATCTTCGTCGAATCTTTTGCGGAAATGATTCTATTAAAAGTTAACGACGATAAATATAATATTATTATCATATATGAAACAATACTGGATGTAAATTAAATAATAGATTATATTTCAGTAAATACGATTATAACTTGAGTATTTCTAAGACTTAAAAATGGATTACGAATTTTCATCCTATTGTACAAAAAAATATCTGTCACAAGGTACAATTTGTCTATATTAATATTCAGACGAAAAAAAAAAATGGTTTACAAGGCGAGAGTTATTCTTTCCAAACGTTTAACTTAGATTATGTATATACATTTTTCGAACGCGGCTCGCTTGAACAAAACGGACTAACACGGACGAGAGACAAGAGTGAGGTTTTCACCAATCTCTGAATACCGAAATCTGTGGAACAGTTTTATTAATTATGTACATTATAAATATGTACAATAACGTTGTTCGATCGATTCTTTCTATCATTAATGTTTTTCATTTTCTCTTTCATGAAATTTTTCGTCTCTGTACCCTAAAACCTTGTTTTGATCGTTCTTTGATCGGCTATAGTTACTCCTAATATTTATCAAATATATAGGTAATATAATGGATGGACTTTAGCACCTTCTTCGAGAGTAACATTACTTATTCTTCGTCCGCTGTTGCATATTGAGTTTCTTTTTGCTTTTTCATATTTTCAACTACTATCCATATTGCTGTATATAATCAATTGGTAAAGTACCTTAAAACATTTGCACGTTGTTCGCCTGTGTATAGTGTTTAGGTACTTTAACTCTATACGGTTTACCTATTGATACTGTAATTTGTGCGCGGTGTGCGTTATGTTCACTGTTTATACGTCTTCTCAGTGTGATGTGTGTATTTAACTCTAAATCTACCACCAAATTGCACAAATCCCCGTTTCGACTATGTGATAGCGATTATTCTATGCATGTGATGAATTAAGAAACAAAAGTATTGAATAAACGAAAAAATGAAAAAACAAATTGTGATAATTATGTCATAAATGAAGATGCGAGGAATGATCAAGGTTGATACTCGTTTTATTTTTTTTTTATCGTCAAATCAATGTCAAATTACACGAACATACTAGTAGTGTTAAATAATTTCAAATGAGAGTTTTGGATGAGGACGAATGAAACTGTTATTATAGATAGGCTTATTATTATAGATAATGATTTAAATTAAAAAAATTGTTTACAGCTGTAATTCATGCCTGAACTGTACAATAAAGTCTTCTAAGATGCAATAGCCACGGCGAATTATTACATATGCGGTGCTGCAAAAGATCTGCGACGTCGTTACTTTACGCAACGAGAAAATCATCATGATAGTCTCTCGTTTACATCAATTCCTGGAGACGAAAGTCGAGATCTTTTGCCCCCCGCCCGTCAAGTCGGAAAGCAACGTAACTCTCCAAAATCACATCGAGTCTCGTTCAAAAGTCTCTTTATCAGTTCATTTGCACATTGATAGAATAATATAAAAAAATTAAAACAAATGCGAAATAAGCATTCCTGAAACGTTGAATCCGAGTTTACAGGCACTTCAGCTATGCTGTTGTCGTATTTTCATATACGATTAACTTACTATAGTCCTGAATAATCATTAATTATAATTAAAGTTAAATACTGCCGCTAAAAGTTACCTTAAAATTAAATAAAAGGCCTACTGCCTGCCCATTTCACGCCCCGCATCAAGAGATGGAAAATAAGAAACACGATTTTTGCATACGACTCACTCCCTTTCCCTCAAAACGCGGCCGTGAAATATGCCGGCGTTAGACTCAGGTCATCATATGTGTCCCAACGATGGCCTTGCGCTTTTTGAAAACCCAGAAACGACCGTCATTTGCAGAACTAGTCGATTTTCAGATTTTAAAAATTCTGCCAGCCATCGGGCCGCACCTCCACCTAACTCCCCTAATTTTTCTTCATTTGTTCCCCTTTCTCCGCTTTCTCTATACGCACCTCTCTGATTTCTCAGACTTGGACTTACGTGCGAACTTGCAGCAGCATGTTAGCGAAGTTGCTATTTGTGAACTTGAAGTGACGTTTGTCGTAGAACTTTAGGAGAGCCGGACTATACGGGTGCTTGTCTTTAAGGTGTAGGTAGTGGACTTCCGGTTCTTGCGTCGTGTGGCCGCACTCCTCGCAGACGTACACCTGTTAGATTTTTTTGATTCAACATCGGAACTGATACATATTTGTTTTTATTTTTATGCCAGATATTATGAAATAAAAGACAGCTCAATAAATTCTTTCGTTTTCATTGTGAAGTCATACTGCAGGTTGAAGTCTCAGCCTTCCTTGCAACGAAATTATTGACCGTAACCCCTTAATCCTCGAGGACACCCAACTCACCTTAGTGCGGCGTTCTTTGTAGGCGTACTGATGCTGAACACCGTGGACCTTGAGACAGTGACTCTCTAGAGAACAACGCTGGGTAAAGCTCTTCTCGCAAAGATTGCACTTGTAAGGTCGGACGCCCGTGTGCGTTCTGGTGTGCCTTTTAAGGTCGAAGGTGTCGTTGAATCCCTTTCCGCAAAATGTGCAGAGGTAGCGTTTCACATCGCTGTGACATTTCATGTGGCGGTTAAGGAGTCTCTGAAGACTGAAGTTTTTGCTGCATACGCGGCAGGTGAATCTGTTTGGATCGTCGTCCTGAAGTAGATTGAGTAAATGATTATCAGTAACCGATGTTTTGGGGATCCGTTCGCGGGATTACAGCGAAATCCTCGACTATTGACTTACTTTGCCAGGTGCTGGGCGCGCGGTTTTTTCTTCTTCACGAGTCGCCGCCGCTTGCCGCTGACCTTCGACCGCTAATGGATTTTTAATACCGTGTCCACCGTTTACAAATTCAAGCTGTACATCGCCCGGAAGTCCCAACTGTAATCAAAAAATGCAGAGACATTTTTCTTAGCGGAATTTCAAAACCGAAATACGTGGCCCAGCGCGGTCGGTAAAGCACTCAAGATGATTGGCATTGCATATAGGTGATCCATCGTAAACAGGGTTCGAAGCGTGTATGAGATACTTTTTCACGAAATCAATATCAACCAACGTTTCCTACATTATCAAATTAGGAAACAGTTCATCGACTCGTGGCCGTACTAATTTCGATAACGGATACCGCTGTAAAATCGTCATTACGCTAGCGTTAAAATGATCCTCATCATGAGGGTGTCCAATGTTTTTTGAAAAATCTCATCACGGTGTTATCGTATACCGACGAAATAAATCGGTAGAACATTACTACAGCACTTACGTTAGCATTCATCGATGTCGTTTGACCGTTGACGTCTTTAGCTACCAGGTGTTTGTACATGATATACCTACATAGTTCATATTGTTTAATTCTTTACGACAGATCATGGACACTACGTCTTACCGAATCTGCCGTGCCCTATTATCAAAGATTAATAATACCTATACAGCTGGTACCCCAGAGTGTTCGCTGAGATAACTTCCGTATTTGGAAAACGGTCTTCAATTTTCTCCTGCCAAAAATTCAAACCGTACCAGGATACTTGGTGAGTTAACGTATCTTTTCGCGAATAGGGAATTTATTACGTATGCGTTTGCCTCTATCGATCCAGGGTGCTTACCCGCTGCTGAAGGACGTTGACGCGCTGTGGTAGCGGGGGATCTCCGACCGGGGAGGTATGTTTGGAATTGGAGATTGCGGAAGTTGCACTCACGCTGGCGGTGACACTGGCCGGGCTGGGTACCTGGCCATGGTCCATCATGGTGCTGGGCGATGACACGCTGGCCGAGGCGGTGTCGAGGGAGCAGCTAGCGGCTCCGGGGCTGGGCAGACTGCCACCGGCACTACTGGCCGAGTCGAGGTCAAGACCTGAAAGCATGACAAGTTCGTGCGACAAAACCGTACATGAGAACGAATACCGAAGGGCAAAGAATTTTTTTCATCGCGGGATCGGGCATTTACCACTTCCGGTGAAACTGAGACCAGGACTGAGAAGACTCTGATGATGGTGTTGATGGGGCGAGGACGAGGCACCCTGCTGTTGAAGTTGGACCTGAATCTGTAGCTGCTGAAGTTGGGGCTCGTTCGACTGTTGCTGGTTTATGTGGAGAGCCAGTTCTGGGCGTTCTTTGGGAAGAGGTTGATAGCTGGATTCGCCGGGAGGATAGTTGAGGGTGGATGGTATCTTCGAGGTGCCGTTGAAGTGCTGAGTCGTGGTGTAGTTCCTGCAATAAAACAGAGAATCGCTAAGTTTCTTGTCGTACGTTCGAATCTTGGCGTTACCGAATCCAGGTGTCGTCGGTTTCTCGGTGTTTTCCTCTTACCTGGAGGCGTCGAATCCTCTGGCGAGGGCGATATTGTGCTCCGGAAATGGATCGACGCTGGGCTCGACTGGGGTCGATATCTGCCCGTCCTGACCTATCGTGCTCCCGGAGGAGGGTGGCGAGTGAAGCGAGTCGTCCAGAAGGTCGTTGCCGCCCTCGTTGGCTGGCAACCTCGGCAAAAATAGGTCAGCCGCATCGCCCAGGCTCTCGAGGAGGGCCGTGTGATCCGCCGGCGAAGGGAAGTTGGTCAGGTTCGCCGTGAAATGTAGGGGATCCACCACCGCTCCGGTCACTACGTCCACTATCATCCCCGTGTCGTTAACGTCGTAGGCGCCGTACTGCCCGGACAAAAGGTCACCGGGCTGAATCTTGTACGCCGAGAAGTCCTCCTCCTCTTTCAAGGTCAGTCCGTACGAGGCGCAGACGTTCTGGAGCAATGAGTACTGTTTTCCCTCTTGCGCACCGTACTGGTTTTGTCCACCGAGGTCCTGCTGACCGGTGTCGCACTCCATTCCCACCGCTGGCGATGGTGTGAGGTAGTTGTTTCCTGAAATCGTCACGAAATGAATCATGAAGCATACAACGGGCTACGCGAGTCTCGAGAAGTGGAATGATCGGCACATGTCTCATCGCATTCGCGCGGACCACAAGTCTTTTATACGTACCTTGTGTATTTCCGGCACTGCCATTGTACTGGTTGGCAAAATTGGCGAGGTTGTTGCCGCCCTTGAGGGATTCGTAAAACGGCGGCAAGGATCCGGTCGGCGGTGAGCTGGGTCCGTAATTGCCGCGACCCCCGTTTCCTCCTGGATTCATTCCGCCGCCCCCGGCTCCACCGCCGACTCCTCCGCCAACGCCACCACCACCCCCCAAGGAGGATCCGCCGCCTCCGCCGCCCCCGCCACCGCCGCCCGAGAAGCTTACGCTGCCACCCGATGATCCGCCCCCGGAGGAGCCGGAGTTTTGGCCACTCGAGCCGCCGCTTCCGGTACCGGAAGAATTCCTCCCGTGACCGGCGGCCACGTGAACAACCTGCACGACCTGACTGGTGTTCGACAAACGCATCGCCAAAAGCGGCCGTGCGATCGAGTTCCCGATCCAGCTGGCTTTCGCTCCGTCTCTGCCGCGCTCCTCTTCGACCTCGCCCTTCCTCTTCGGCACCGCGTAGTCTATCGGCTGTTCTTGTTCCGGTTCCCGTGTCCTCGGCACCTCGAGATTCGTCTCTTCACGTCGCGGTGTTTGCGCCTGGGGCGGGACCCTCCGAATCACAGAGACTCTAGTCGGCGGCTCGACGTGCGGTGTTTTCGGGGGTGTCTGAGCCGGTGGAAGTGTGATTTTTTCGGCAGTTGGTAGCTGCTCGGTGGGAGCAATCGGAGGGCTGCTGTACTCCTTGCGTTCGGCTCGTGTGAGCACGTGGCCCCGGCTTCCGTATGGCACATCGCCGCCGAGTATGCTGGAGATGAACCGTCGCGGAAGGGTGTTCGTCGGCGTCGACGGTCTTCCCGACGCAGGCGGCGGCGGTGGAGGAGGAGACCCAACCGGACTCGTGCTGCGCAGCGATTCTGGAGTAGTTGCTCGGTCGTCCTCCGACCTGTCGCGATCTGAAACATAGATAAGAGACCCGGTTCAGCATACACCTTCGTTTCAATATTACATCGCTCCCTCCCTCTCCCCACCACTCTCTCCATCACTATCTCTCTTCATGTCAGAGCGTTGATTTGAGCTGGGACGTCGACGTCACTGCCGCGCGCGACGGTTTCTCGTCGGTAAAACTCCGTTTCTCCGTGCAGATAGGCTGACGGATGAATTCAATTTCAATTTCAATTCCAATTACAATTTCAGAACACTTTGCCAACTTTCCATCACGGTTTAAGCATGTGTGCAGATGTATACCTGTATCATGCAGAATGACGTGCAAACTGAAACCCGCGAAACAGAAATACCGGAATATAGTAGATACAGGCGTGATACGCAAATCGCTGTATGTGTGCGCTGCGCACTTATTCATGAATTCGTTTCTTCCTCGAACCCGACACTTGATTTATTTATTTATTTATTTATTTATACCTTTCTTTTTTCTATTTTTCTCTTATCTCGCCTCTGTCTCTCGGCTATGACCAGCTCGTAACTGACCCCCGGATCAACTCGAGAAGGTCGCTATCCAACGCCCATCTGACCGTGCCTTATACCTGTATTGTTTTTTGGCGCGTCGGAAACGGGTTCAGCGTATTTCTCCTCTTCCTTTTTTTCATCTCACTCTCCCTCTCTTACCTAACGTTTCATCTGCAGTATGCTAAACCGTTGCATCGTGACGCGATTCCGGGTATAATTTAGCCAAGATTAAGTCGTCGTCCCGGAGAACATGCTAATTTACATCATATAATTCGGTTTGATGCCGAGTATTTTTGATTTTTGTTTATTTTTTCTTACTTCCATACACACACCTATACGTATATGCAATAACGACGCGTTGCCGAGATTCTTGAACTCTCGGAACGCTGGACTGTACATACATATATTTCGAAGCTGTATTAATCGGTTGACCTTTACGACGGCTCAGCCGCACAGTTTACTGTTGTATTACACATATGTAATATTTGATGCGTCCGATAAAGTGATTAATTTTCAACGAAACAGCTTAAATTTTCCCACAATTCAAAGAATAAAGAAATTCAAATTTAAAAAATCGATTACTTATTCTTGCCTGCAAATTACCACCTGTTCTCCAAACGCACTGCATATGCAACCGCATGCCGCAGCATCGCCCAAAAGGAGTCGCGAACGAGACTGTGCAGCGGGTACCGGTCAGACCGGTAGGAGAAAAAAAAAATAAAAATACTCACATATAGGTATAAGGTATATGTATGTGGGGGAAAAAACTGGGAACGAGTCGCGTCTCGCCGGCTTAATTCTCTTGACTTTGACAGCGAAATATAAGTATATCGATTTTATCGAATGCGGGACGAGGACGTCAGCGTTCGAGCGTAAATCGGGCGACCGTGAACCATGCGCACGACTCCGCGTCTGCAGACCGGTACAAAAGGTACTTTATATATTCCTTTTCATTTCGCAATTCGTGTATATATAATTGTTGAAAATTTTTGTCCGGAACCTCGTTCGCCCCAGTAACGAAAATCGAATCTGTAGAGCGAAAGAGCTGGACAGGGTATTGCTACGGATGTAGGTGGATACATAGTAGCAGGTAAGTGCGAGAACGATGAATTGAAAAAATTTGAGGACGTAAAATTGTACAGTTTTATTTAGTGGTCCGTTCGCATTGCGTAACAGGGCCTTGCGTCACGTGCATTCTAACGCCGAGCGTTACAAGAGGATCGAAAATGGCTGTCCGGCCGGGACTAAGCGTAAACTGGAAATCATTGAGCAACCTTCGAAAGCATTATAGGTACACACATAACGCGCGGACGTGGGTATGGAGAAGAAACGGTGAGGATACGCCGAGGACGAGGCATCGTCGCCGTGTGGCACCACCAAAATCCTTAGGCACACACGGTGCAAAGCAAAGCGCCGTCGTCCGTGCTATAAACGTAATGTATTGAACGTAAACGCCGTGACTCGTGATCGGGATGCTAATGTCTGCGCCGTGGGCAGAAGGATATACGTGCGAGAGGTGAGAAGAGAGGGGAAAAACGTTAGGCGAAGAGAACACGCTCGGAGATAGAGGCATGGAGTGGACGTGAAAAAACGCGCTAACATCGCTCACCGTTCGCCCGCCATTGCCTGCCGAGTCAAGTGTTATATCTACGTACGTTGTGCATGGGTGTAAGTAAACGTATGTGAAATATATACGCATTTAAGATCTGGTATAATTTTGTAGCTGGGCTTGCGTTGCGAGTAAGTGTGCGTGACATAATCCTGTACGTGCAGGTACACGCTGTGAAAGATTGTCGAGGAGGAAACCATTCGGTCCAAAGTGTTAGATCTTATAACGGCCAAGTGTGAGATCACTCGCGAGCAAGAGAGATACGAAATCGGATAAATCGGATAAAACGGATAAAGACCCGGAGGCTACGCGTGTGAGCAAAACTCGGCAATATCCGAGACTTGAATGCCCGGATAGAGAATCGTGTCTCGTTAACCGTTTGCCATTAGCGTATCCGTTTTAATTTTAGCCACATACCCCCCTACTCGGGTTCTAATCTTAACAAGCATAAAACTCGAACGCGAATCACTTCAGGTTACGCATCATCGTATGCATTATCCACCAATCGCTGTTCTCGTCGGGCGCTATGGGCATGCACAATATGTATGTATACGTACCTATGTACCTACATATATCGTGTGTACGGTTAAAACACAGGGAAAATTCAGGTCAATGCCAGCACCGCTTTACCATTTCGCCTGCGCGCTCCGTTGTGTTATATTATAACGGGTAGAACGAGTCAATTCGGTAACTGCTATCTGTCGCATTTGTTCGCTACGTTAATATAGATGTGTTAAAAAATGTTCAGGTATCCGATTGCGACGCTGTTTAAATTCCTCCGCTCTACGCATTATACAATTAGTAATCACACACAAATACTCGACTTGTAGGTATACGAGTGTCGAGCGCATGGGAAAGGTTTGATGTCTTCGGAGCAAGTTTATAGTAACATACGCCTCTATAATAATACAGCTATTATAACATCGGGCCGATAAAATGTAAACGCATAACAGCGCATGGGTATAATATGTAGATCGTCGCTAAGAGCGTATAATCGTTTTAAAATTCTTCTATCCGCGATCACGGATCCGTGTATTCGATGTATTCGGCACGCGTCTGTGTAGGCATGTGCGGATTGCAGACCGCAACCATGCGTATGTGTAATACGTATACCCATGAAGGCATGGTTATACCCGCGTGAACTCGGCGCGGTGACAGTCGTTGCGCCATTCCGCGTTAGGAACAGGCTCAATGTCAGGTAAAACGCGTTCGCCTAACGGCGACCTCTCCTCTCCTCTCCACTTGTGGTTCTACGGCCATCATCCTCCTCCTCCTCCTCCTCCTCCTCCTCTCTTCCCTTGGGCCACCTGTCTTCGGCGCTTCAGGTACGTACGCTTATGTATGATCGACGGCGCCCGGGTCGCACACTCAAATTATAACACAGGCAGACCTATACGTGCGAGGATATTTGGTCCTAGGTATGCGTGTACGCGTGTATGTGAACACAGAGACGATTCACGTGCAGTTTTCAGAGCGCCGCGTTGTTCGTCGACCGACCGAAAGTGAAATCTGGATGTGCGCCGGTAATCGACCACACGATCAATTACGTCAGGTCACCTAGGGACTGTCTGTCTGACTGACTGACTGACTGACTGAATTACTGAATGACTCTCTCTGCATGTATGCTGTACTTTACCCTACCCAGGGTTATTCGTACATGCCTACATACATTTATTCGTTTCGTTATGTATTTGAATTGATAAAGTCGATAGAGGAAACCGAGATATTCCAATACTGCACGTCTGTCGATATGAAATTGCAAGTTTCTTTTTCTTTATTTATTTATTTATTTTTTATTTTTTTTATTTTTTTTTTTCATTTCCGTTCCAATTCTTGTAGTACCAATGATCGAGGTTTAGGTATACAGGGAAAAGAGACAAACGTATGTCTAGGAGTTTGAAAAATAAAGAAGAAGAAAAAAAAAACAGCTCGACCACGATGTGCAGCGTGTTTCCATTACATCTCATTGTAAACCGAAAGTATCACGTATTGGGTCCAAAACTGCGCGTCATCAGAGAATTGCGTCCGATTCGGTACCGCAGCTCACTATATCCATAACCGGCTGTAATATGCGAATCAGTTTCTCCATAAGAATATAAGAGGCAAATAAAAAAAAAAAAAAAAAAAAAAAAGAAATAAAAAAATTCAACATTCGATTATATACGATATCGATACCTGCCCCTGTATTTATAATCAAGGCAAGCGATTTTTTAATTGCAACGACTCGACTATGTTTAAGTAACTATATAAACAAATCCACAACGTATAAGCAATTACGCGGGTTTACTGTGCGCGTAGCATTAGCAATACAGCTAAGTGCAGGTGTATTGTACACAAGTATATTATTTTGCAAGCCAAATATTACACAGAGACACGCCTATATATGTATGTACCACGATATTCGCGTCCTCGCGACCTTGTACGGCCATATATATATATATATATACATACGCATATGCATACGTGTACATTTACATCGGTACCTGTATATACACACATACACACATGGTACAGGAGAGCGCGTAAGAACAGTAGAGCGAGACCCACTTTTATAGCGGTATCGTGAGTGAGGTTTTTCTCTCTCGTTGTGCTGCAGGTGTAGTATAAGCAGGTACGTATCCGTACGTACATGCATCCTTGCAGTTACCTACGTAACGTACGTATTATTGAAAAAATGACGAAAGGAGAAACAATAAGCTACGAAAGGAAAGGAGGAAAGAAAAAAATCAAAGAAAAAAAAGAAGAATTAATACTAAAAATACAGATAACGCGAAAGGAATGTAAAACAACATAGGTGGTATACACCTATGTATGTATGTACGTATGTATGTACCAACGGCTGTTGATCGCGGTTCTTATTACGCGCTCCCTGGTTCAACGGCTCTGATCGTCAATCGGCCCCTCGTCTCGTGCGGAGCACAATAAACAGGCATGTAATGTACCTGCCCGATTGCACCGCACACACAAGGCTTGCGGTGATGTTAACCTGCTGTGCATGACCCTCTGTCATATACCGTATGTACACGGTGCAGCATGCCGCTGTATTTTACCGTCCGCGGGGGTGTTCAGTGATTTAGAGATCTTTCAGTCTTACGGGAATATGCATATCGCACGTACGTTCGTACCACGCTGAGGCTACAAGTGCGGAAAGTTAAACCTCGACTTTATTCAACAATCATCAAGTTATTTGTATTGAATATATTTAATTCTGGATGTGCAACAGATTCCTGCCTACGTCGGGTACTTACTATATACTTCTAAGGCTCTCGAATCGATATCTGTTATGTGCTTATAATATGTCCATATAAACCTTCCCTGTATGTATATATATATGTATACCAAAATTTTAACACGCGCATATTTCTTACGTTATTTACGATCAAGTGATTAATATTTGCTATATGAATCGTTGAAACGAGCAGCTATTATATATGTATACGAGTGGGTTTCGTAATCCGTACGTATGTAAAGTACCTGGGAAATGGGCTTGACGGGATTATGTGTTTTTAAAAATTGCTTTCATAAATTTGCATCAACTTCTTTGCCTCAACCTTTTTCGTCATTATTTATCACTTTTCTCGACTTTGTACCAAGCGGTGGTACGAGGCGTATACATGCATGCATAGGTATACATCTAAACACTCGTAACGGACGATAACTCGCGCGTACATGATGATATGTAATTTTTAATATAACGGCGTATGCGTTGCAGTGACGATTGATCATCGGCTGCCCGGCAAGCGTCGTTCGAAAGCTTTTTTTAATGATTTGGTAAAATTCACGACGATCGCGAGAATAACAATTTCATAATATATTGGAACGATATCGACGAGAGTTTAACAGCTGCATGCATTAGTTAACTGGTATCTACATTCGGAACGATTCGAAATATAGTTTTGCGATCTGAATAAAAAATTCTGTTCAATTATTTTAGCTGTGAAAAATATACAGATATCTATAAATTATGAATAATGTATAATTTTCGCTATGTATATAACTTGTGTGCACAGAGAATTTTGTACGCTGGTTTCTCAGATCACAAATAGTTACCGGAACGGAAAACTCTTGGATAAAAACCAAATCGAAACGATTTACTTTTCACAATTACTATACGAATAGTAATACAGCATAGTCTAGATATTAAAATTACATATGTAACAATGAAAATTAAATATTACGAAAATTTAATGTGCATACATACATATATATATATATATTCAATATTCATCTACTACAAACATGCAATACGATTGCAAAAATAAAACCCCGAGTTGACCTGTCGCAATAATTTCTACGCATACATATGTATAACGGAAGAATTATTGAAAGAGAAATTCATCCGACCTGCCGATGAATCGCGAAACGCGTAATTGCATAATCGTGAAATTTTTCATATTTCTACGTACGACACGATCGACGGTGCGACCGGCATCTTAGACTTCGCAATCGTCCAGATTCCGCATAGAATTATCGCGGCCCTGGCCCCGGTAGATGACCGCGATGACGACCTCGCGGAGAATCCGCACGGTTGGGCCTCAAGGTATACGCGGGTATTTTATCAGTCCGCCCGACGACGACACAGCGTAGAATAAAACCGTTCGTCGCGTTCCAGCCCGGCGCTCGCGTAATTTCGCTACTGTAAGCCGTTGCACAGGTGTCTCGACGCGATACCTGCCCTGTTATAAACACGCATCCGCATCGTTCTCGCGCAGTGCTTTTGTGGGTGTCTAATCCGTCCGGTAGCCGTCCCTTCCACCGCACGCAGGCCTCGGCGTTTATACACATATACGCGCAGTGCTGTACGGGGCCCGTTCAGTCGTGGGCCCTGAGACCGGGCCCGTAAGAACTGGTCCCGAGCCCCCCACCCACCCCCGGCCTACCGGTCCGCTCGCCACTCTATAATATTATACCTGACCGTGAGGAGGACGGAGAGGCAATTACACGAGGTGAAGAAGTATTGTCTCTGAGCCGCGATACGCGGAGCGGCTGTGCGGCGACTTTACAGCGCGAAAAGATCGCAGACTTTTCGTCGATTCGATTTCGTTGCTACCAGCAATCAATGCGACGACGTGATTCTCGATATTTACTCGAAATCAAGACAGCCGGATAATATACGACTCGTTGACGCGTTACGGATTCGATTCCGATTCGGATTGCTGGTACGGCAGGTACCTGCGACGAATGGTAAACGGAAACTGGCGTTTCGGACAAATTTTCACGGTTCGATTGCGCGTTTCGCGGATTCTTCGGCCGGGGAACTCGGCGAGTCACCGAGTCGAGTCGGCCGAATATGGTCAATATATGTGCCGGCTGGCTGGTTCGTGACTCGACGGTTGTCGTTTCCCAGGCATCGAGGTCTCCGCGGTTGGATCGCATACCTCGGCGACGTGTTGCCGTTGCAGGAGAGCCTGCCCTCTTCTCGATACCGAGGAATCGCCGGCGTTTGCGGCCGAGCACGACGAGTCGCGAGATTCGTTACAAATACTCGACGGGTTTACGAGGATTTTGAACGCCGTTACTTCTCATCTTACAGGAATATGCTGCCGTGCGAATAGACGCGACTATCTCTTACACCCCGATAATAATCAGCTTGATTGCATCTTTCAATCGCTACGCGTTAACGAGTGGAGAAAAGACAGAGCGACGATCTGCTCGGCGGTAAGGGGAAGAAAATTTTCGTATTTCGAGGCGAAGATCGAGGCGCGGCAGAGCTTCAGGACGATCTTCCCCCGTTTCGAGAAACCAGTTTTAGGATTATAATGCGTCCCGAGAGTATACCAGCGGCTTCTCCGGTAGGTGTCCATCGGCTGCCGCCTACTCACAATACCGTTGCATCAGCAGCAGCAGCAGCAACGCCGGCTATCCCACCGTTATTTTTCGGTCTACCTTTTTTCGACTTTCGCGAATCGGATCCCGGATTCCGGAAAGCAGTTAAAGGCGTCCGCGAATCCTGGACGATTCAGGCGTCGTTAAGCTCGCAGGATTCCGGGTCCTTGTGACCTTTGGCACTTGACCTTGACTCCTGATACACCTGCGGATCTCAGGTGGTTGCACCTGCAAACCGGGCGCGCAATTTCTCGAAACTGGTTCGCGACGCGGTTCGATTAAACGTACGCCTAGACGTCGTTGAATTTTCGCTCCTGAGCTTTCACCGTTGCGCGTATAATGCACAAGCCAAGCTTTGTCGACTTATTTAGGCATAGGTGTAGCAATACGCATACTCACATTGGTGCTTATTGACGATCAAACTGAGAGGTTCCGATCCCCCCAAAGGACTCTCCTTTCCCGAGGACGGTGGTGGACTCTTGCTGAGATGTTGAGTCTCGAGTAGTCTGAGCTGCTGCTGGTGCAGCCGATTTTTTATCAAAAATATCTTCGGCATTTTGTACCGAATTCACGCTCTACCACGTCACTGTTTACAGCAACGACGAACGAGTTTTAGATGCGTTTCAAATTCCCGACACTTCACTGTGCGTTGATGACACCATTTGAACCGAGCTCACTGTCGGTCAGGTGTTTTTGTGTGTGTGTGTTTCGTAAAGAGTATCGTCGAGAGTATCGCGCTTGATTTGCGGTTGCACCCGAGATAAAGACAAAAGAGAAAGTACACCGAGTACTTGCACTTCGCGGGGTATAAATTTTAATATCGGCCGACCGTGTGTGGGAATGTTTTAAGTTCAAGGACGAGAACGTTGATACGGTTGAGCGTATCTTCGGCTAATTATATACCGCTTAACAACCGGTTATCTAACGATTTTTAACAGCTACTACCTTCAACGTTCTTTCACTTCGGTCCCGCGCACTGCTTGTTATTATACGATTATGTATCGCATTGATTATGTTACACCTTCGACCCGCTACCAATGATCGCGTATTCGATCAAGGGGGGTTCCATTCATCCCAGCTGCCAGTTTCCTGTCTCAACGATTCTTACATTTATCTACAATTCTTTTTTCATCCTCTTCATACACGGCACATCTTTAATTTCAACGCGTCGTCGATTAACATACACGGCTTTAAGACAATCCAAAAAAAATCAAATCACCGAGAAAGTTTATTTACAGTTCTGCATTGATTGGCTATTTTTTATACCGTCGAAAAACACAAGCGATACACGTACGGAGAACGAAGGTGAGAAAAAAAAAAAAATAAAAAAAAAAATAAATAAATAAATAAATAAACGAAGAAAAAAAATTTGCCTAAAAACAAAAGTCTACATACGTACGTGTACGGGAATAGAAAAATCGAATACACATGCAACAGGTGGAGTATAATAAATTTTGTCACACTTCGCACGTTTATAAATGTAGAAATATTATGTCCAGAACGATGAACGAGAAAATAAAATAAATTAAAAAAAGCAAAGCAAAGCAAAGGGTATTATCGGCACAGCTTTTATCTGTTTTCTTCTTCTCCTTGTTATTATTGTTATTATTATTATTACGTATGACGTTTATTTTTATTTTTCCTCGGTTAACTGTTAACAGTACCAACAAAACTCGGACCGACGCTCTCTACGACTGAAATCTCGCGAGCGACTGAGACGTCCAAGAGTTCTTGGACGGGACCCCCTGAGAGTCCGCCGGCCGTGAATTCCCCCACCATCGTTAACTGCGGCCGACGCCGACGGCGCTGCATTTGGGTCCTTCTTTTGCCGTTCGGAATGGCCGCTCGACGGTAGGGGGAGAGAGAGAGAGAGAGAGAGAGAGAGAGAGAGAGAGAGAGAGAGAGAGAGAGAGAGAGAGAGAGAGAGAGAGAGAGAGAGAGAGAGAGAGAGAGAGAGAGAGAGAGAGAGAGTGAGGAGAGGGAGAAAGAGGAAGAGGGAAACGCACGGAGGGAAGACGACGCATGCGCGTAACGGGCAAGGTTGCGTGCGGCGAACCTCCGCCTCCTCCTCGAACCTCACGGCATTACACTCGGATACCGCACACACGACTTGTGCGGATGGATGGATGGATGGATGGATGGATGTGTGTGCGTTAACCGGTCGTCGTGACGAGTCTCTCCTTCACCTATAATGCACACGTTACCCACATACGCGTGCATCGATTTAACCATTATTTTTCAATCGTTCTCATACAACGCGGAACGTATCGGTTGATTGACTTTCGAACGGTGAAGAAGTTGGAACTTTGCTTGTATAACACCGCGGTCAACCCCGGAGTAACAAACTTCTCTGTAACCTTCTACGTAACGTTATTGGGTTACGGTAATTTCTTACCAAAGATAACTCGCGCGTTCAATTTACTAATAGGCATCGAACACATTGCCGCTGTGAAATTTTCGAAGCTATGCATCTTCCGCGCGTTCAAGTCTCCGGCGAGGTATCGTTTTAATTTCGCATCGCGTGCAACGAGGTTCTCATTTATCCCTGTACCGTAAATCAATTTTTCACATTTTCACCATACTCCTGTTACATATCACGTGTACCTAGGATTTACCCACACCGTCACGTTTATGCTTTCACTTCGTTCATCCGTTCTGTCTGTAGGTACTGTCAAGGTTATCTTTTTACTCGTTTGAACGCAACGCTCGATCAAATTTCTTTACACATCGACGTTCGTCGCACCTTATCGAACAGATCGGACCAAAACCTTGACCGAACGATCTTCCCGCACCCGATGCAACTTTGGAAATTTTTTTCCCTTTCGTTTTTCGCGTAACGCATTGTGTTATATCCTATTCTTAGACGGTTGTCTCGACTTATCTCGGCCGTGGATACCTGCTAAGTCCGCAGTGTGCAGCGCACATCGAAATTCAAGACGCGAGGGCGTTTGCTTCATAAAGCAACAAGTATTATCGATGCCTCGAAGTCTCGCAGGAGTGCGAAAAAAAAACAAGAAAAAGAATATGAAAATATAAAAAAAACGAGGAAGGGAAACTATAGGGACGCCGAGCTGCGAGGGCGACCTGCATACGTAGCCCAGAATTCTTTGGCTGATCCTTGGAGGACCCTCTTCTCCTCCAAGTCGTAAACCGTGACAGGTTCTCTGCGACACGACGAAGTATATCTATCCGGTTTATATTCCCGTGATTTGGCTCCTAGATGCGTCTGGTATACATTTTGGAATATAGCGTTGCTCCCGGGTTCACCAAGCCTCGGAGCTTGGCTATATAACGAACCGGAGATCGGCACACGGATATAATTCGTGGAGAGCGCGGGGCCCTAAAATCAGGTCTTTCGGGGCGAGGCGATTTCCATTCGTAACGAAAACGTTGAAATTAGATCTCGTTGAATTCTGGTCTTTTTGGAATGTCATGCTTTGGAAGAGAGGTTGTCACTAGCCACCGTTCGATCTCATCGATGCACGGAACGCAAATACCGTCGTCGGTAAATCTTTTCTAAAGTTCATACCTATTTGCCTCTGTGACGGAAGCTTGCGGAATCCTTGGAACGAAAATCAGGTCAAAGAATCAAGTTCGAGACAATTTAAAGGATCGTACCGTCGATCGGTATTTTCCTTAATTTCTTCGTGTAAGTAACGGCAGCTGCAGCTGCCGATCGAGAATCCGGAGTATAATTAGAAATGTGAGAAAAATTGTCAACGATCGTTTATAACCGCGACGTCTAACATGGCTGCAGGCGGGCGGTCACCTCTTCGATCGTATCGTAAATCTGATGATATATTCGCGTTGGTAAAATCGTCCGGTATAATATTCCGTATTGCGGGACGAATCGTAATAAGTATAATCGTCATCCCGACGTGTTAAATTATTCGCATAACACGCGCGTTATATACCGTTCTGGCAATTAACTTTAATATTTCTCACGAGCATTACGTCACAAGTTGATATTCGCGCACACAGAGGCGAAGTCGAAAGACAGGATCCACGTCCATTCCGGCATCGCGATGTCCTCGAACCAAAACGAGTTTCCGCTTGTACCGATCCTGCCCACCGCCCGTAAGCGAGTATGAAATAATAGTACTCGACATGTGTTAAAACGCAACCTATTAGCGGCGTTAGCCGGGCTTGAGATGAAAAGATATAGGCTGGCCAGCTCCCGTCTTTGAACACTATACGCGCTTACACGGCATCCGTACATGAGCAAGCACGTAACATGACTGGAATGGTAACGATCATCAACCGTACAGATCGCACAAGATGCACTTAACTCGTGCGTTCATAGACTGTGTAATAACAAGCCGAGGGATAAAAATGAGACTTGACTCGTCACGGCATGTGGCGAGCGTGTGGAGGAAGCCTTCTTCCTCCTCTTCCATCTTCCATCTTCTCTTTCTCTCTCTCTCTCAGCTATCATCTCCCTTTTTTCCTACCTTCGAAAGGACTTCCGCGTTCGCCAACTCGAATCGCGTACACCCATCGTCTCAAACTTCCCTCTTCCGTTCGCGATCCGTCACACCGAACGATTCAACCTTCGTTGAGTAAAAAGCAAAATCTTATAACGGGTCACGAAGAAGAGAGTAGTATTATAATAGATACACCGCACGCCCGGCTCGTCGCGACTCGGTGGCTCAAGTCCAAGGTGAGAGAGATCAGAGGACCGTGCAACAGACCCGGTACATACTTTCTCCGGGTGTCCTCTGCGTGGTCCCTCCTCCGCCAAGAGTGGAGGAGAAGAAAAACAAGGAGGAGGAGGAGGATGTTCGGTTAGACGTTGAACCGACCGCGTAACGATGACCGTGTATAAAACGGGGTCGCTTTATCTCGTCCTTAACACCTTGGCTCCGGGCTCGCGAGTCGATGAAAACATGGCTGCGGTTTTCCCGGCGATCTGCACACCTCTGCACTCCCGGAGATATACGGTGACCGATTCACCGATACATATCGCGTTGCAAAGGTAGTTTCGCGTTGCAGATAGGTAGGTAGGTGCACACACTACGCTAGAGCAGAGCTAGTATCGTACAATTATACCGCGGCGTAACTTGAGTCTCGAGTCAAAGTCAAGGGTAAGGCGAGGAGTTGCGCAACTCTTAGCCCAGCCAGCCCGGCTTCGAGCTCGATCGTAATCTCGCAATCACGAGTGTGTTTGTCGGTGTCGGAGTTGGGCTTGTAATATCTAGGCACACGTCGTCGGGACTAGCGGAGAATCGTGTGTGCACGGAGTTGTTCTTATACCTGTGGGTATGAGACGAAGTGACGCAATTGACGGATATGGTATACCACCGCAGCTTGGATACGAGACGAGCTGTCGGTTTACGGCGTATAGCGGTTAAAACGCTCGTTAATATTTATTTACCTTGTTCTTTTTCAAAGCTTGCGCGTCTTTTTCTTCTCGTTTATTCCTCGTCGAAGATCGCTCGTAGAGCTTTATTTTCATCGGTGACGTTCGCGCG
The DNA here is from genome assembly GCF_021155775.2 of Neodiprion pinetum. Lineage (NCBI taxonomy): Eukaryota > Metazoa > Arthropoda > Insecta > Hymenoptera > Diprionidae > Neodiprion > Neodiprion pinetum. Next base: position 5,261,585 of record NC_060237.1, on the reverse strand, counting down.
ACGCGAAGCAAGCTTTACGTCATCCTAGCTGTATCTCTGTAATTACGGTTCCTCTAAAAAGCTCTCTGTACAAGGTAAATTATCTATCGACCTCTTCACGTATGGATATATGTTTTTTGCGACGGGTTTAGGAGTATCGCACTCACATATTCGCTTACAACGCTTACCTACGCGTTTGCGTCTGTTTGCAAAATTTACCGCTGCGAATACACAATTATTGTACAGCTGTATATTATACATACAGGTATTTATGAGCAAAATATTACAATGCGGCGAAGACTGGCACATCTCGTGCGTTCGCCTGATCTTATGCGCGCCTTTCGCGTCACAACAGCTTACCTATAGTGCTGCTGAGGTTGTTATAGCCGTAAAGCGAGTCAGCAGGCATAGTTAGCTATACGGCTAGGCTGGCAAATTATCGCTATTTGCAGATACCCATTTATCGGAGAATACCTATCTTACGTAACGGACAGGCAGGCAGACAGATGGACCGATAGACACGCGGATAAGTTTTAAAAAGCACAGAGATACCGGTGCGGATGTTGTATTAATAGCCTGGCTTTTATTTCCATTGCATGCCTTACGATTCGCGTCTTTGCTTACCGATTCGCGTCTTTGCTTACCGATTCGCGTGTAGTTCGGTTCATCGCTCGCGTTTCGGAAACATCGACCTTGTACATCATCTTTCAGCCGAGTTTCAAGCTACTTCAAAGTGCAGGGTCGTAAACGGAAACAGAATTTTTAACACGCGAGATACGTTGAAATAATCGACAGTCGAATCGAAATTCCAGAAAACCGTTCGGAACGGATTAAACGAACGATTACAATCGATGACTGGCTCAAAGATATATCGGGTGAGAGTTATTCGTAACTTTCCGATAGTCGAAAGCGAGCGTATATTTATTACAGAAAAGTTTTGCGAAATGAATCGTTACAGCTAATTAAATGCCCCTAACAACACGGATTATCCCCGTATCCTGGAAGTGCTCTGCCAAATTTTCCCTGCGTGAAAACCCATAGAATACGGTACGTGGCAGGTTATTGGCAAAAGCAGAATGTCAAGCAGTTGTGTACACAACAGTCGCCGCTGTAAGAGGATTTTCCCAAATTGTTTGTGACGCTTCTTCTGTCGGTCGCCGTTTGACTGCGTCCCCGAGAGATTGGAAAATTAGCATAAAACTTGACCCTGCGAACAACGCCGGTGCGGAGCGAGGGGTTGGAGATTAGGAACAAAAGGGTAATATAGTAATTTCAGGTAAACCGTCGGCACTTAGCCGGGGACCACAGGGCCCAACGACTCTGTTCGACGCCTCGACACACTTCGGAAGGACCCCCGGCGGATCCCCAATAAACCATCGCCGAGCGTTTTCCACAAATTGAGGATGGACGTACCTGCACGAGCCGCACGATTCCTTTGGGTTGAAACTAAGAGCCGGCTGCGTGACGGTCAAGGCGTGGTCACGTGTAGACCTATCTTATTGTTATACCGTTAGACATTGAAATGCGGTAATTATCAATGACCACCCTGCGTTGGTGGCGTGTCCGTAATAACGCACGAATGAGAAGCGAATGCAATAGCGGATGAAATCGATCGCATCCTTCGCTCGGAGGTTGAATGGGTGTTGCGAGTTCCATTTCTCGAGGCTTTTATCGATGTCTGAAATTCAGATCGACGACGGTGAAAATTTCCTAAATACCCGACCCGAGTTATCTCTCCGTCGAATCGTTGGAATTTCGACACCCGTATCGACGTTGCGAGATATTTTTCCTTCGTCGTGTAATAAACGTTAGGCGATGTTAAAAATTCGCGGATTTACAAGTGCGAGACTGGCTCGCCTGTATCGCGATCAAGTGCGAATTGCGGCTGTAAATCAATACAGTACGTGCAGTTCGCAGCGGATCGTTCGACGTCGGGTGTAATATGTTCAAGGTCACTCAATGACACAGATCACTCGTACGATCGGGCACGTATTACAAGCTGAGAGTGCATAAATGGTTGCTTAACGGTTACCGGTTATGGTCAAGAGACGCGGGCCCGTTGAGGACCACTCATCGATTTCGTTATACCGATCGGTCTCGACGTAAAATTCCACGGATTCGAAAGCAGCCGGGGCGATTCGCCCGATCCGAAATAATTCGTTGGATCTTCCCCTTGGCTCTCTCGGCACTGCGAACCCCTCGGGAAAAATGGTACGCCTGTGTGACGAGCGTGATCGATATTGGAAAAAATGAGAAAAGAAAAACAAATAAATAAATAAATAAATAAATAAAATGAAAACCAAGATGAACAAAGTAACGGCGTCACGGTTGGCACAGGTAAGTGCCGTGACGCGTAACGTCGTCGTTTCTGTCTTCGTTCGAGCGAGTCACTCCGTGTAGGATGGAGGATGATAGGCAGCGACCGAAAACTGCGCAGCTAACCGCCACGGTGCCACTGAACTTGAGAGCCGTTCGAGAATATCAGGTATTTTTACATACGTACCTTCGGAGATCGACTTGGCTGATCTTCGCGGATAATTCGCCTAGTTCGTAACGTAGCCGCGGACCGAATTTCCGGTGCACGATGATCGGGTGATTTATTTCGTTTTATTTCTTTCTCCCCCCCCCCCCCCCTCCCCCCTTTGTTTTTTTTTTTTTTTTTTTTTTTTTTTTTGAGGGGGAGATTTCTTTCCAGCGTGGAACTGATACAGATAACGATGTAACGATAAAGAAAAACAAAAAAAAAAAAAAAATGTTTGGAAGCATGCGTAGGTATAATAGCTGGACAAAAAATGATTGCGATCGACGAACTTACAGTGCATGTGCTTGGTTTTCTTCAATGCAATTTACTGTTACGCGTGCGATAAGCTGTTCATGTTTTGTCTCGAATGATTTTGTGCGAGTTATTGCCGAAGATGAAGCAAAACGTGAGAAAATAAAAATTCGTAATAAAGTAATTGAAATTGAAATATATTTTTGTCGACGCTCGACGAACGTTTAACTTATAAATATGTTGATTTTGTTGAAAGTAAATAAATGATGTATCAAAATATCGAATTTGAATTTTTCTTTCATCACTGAATTTCCAAGGATAACTTGAAGAATCGAAGAACGAGGCTGAATGAATAATCGTTTCGCGAAATCGTGCCGAGGGATAACGATGGTCCGAAGAATTCGCGGCTATCCGCCGCAGCGTTGCAGCGACTCTCTTCTCGTCGGAAAGTGCGAGTTTCGCCTTCGACCCAGAATGCATCCCGCTCGCGGTATTTAATCCGCGAAACATGCGGCAGGCAGGACGCGGGTGAATAACAGTAATTTTTGTGCCATCGACTCGGAGATGAATTACCTTACTCGTGCTGGCTGTAACATTATCCCGCCATTTTGACGGCGGATCTACATCGTTCGGGTAGATGAACGATCGCAATTTTTTAAGCACCTAAACCTACACCTGTCTATTTTTCAAATCAACAGACAGATCTTTCTTCGTGATGAAAAAATCGCGCGGAATAAGCGAATAGTTGTTGCACCGGCGAGCATCTTGGATCCTGGATCATGGATCAGGCTCTGAAATCGGAAGAGTTGCCGCCCTGCGAGAAGAAACTTACGGGATTCCGGACGTGATGCCGAGGCGAAACCGATTGCTTACATGCCGTACGATACCGCTCCTAAGCATGGAGAAGAAATCACGGACTGCGGACATTCCGTGATCGTTAATTCGAAAACCGAGACTCGGACCTCCGAGATGAGGCGAGGAAATACCCGGCTTGATTCCACGTTGAGGACAACGTAGGAGTTTTCATGTTACGGCAATTCGTACAATTTACGCGGAAACTTGTTTTCAGAGCAATGATACTGACGCACTACGGGTATAATATGTTGATAACCTGACTGCTCGCTGGTTTCTACTTCTGTTTCTGAATTCGGTATAATCACAAAGTGAAAAAATTATGAATACCGATTTCACACCGCGGTGTTGTAATTGTTTCTTCTCTGTTTGCAATAAAAGTTACAACAATAGCGTTAATTTTACAACCGCAGTGTTAATCGTCGAACGTATAACTGCACGTTAAACTCTATAACGACTTGACGATGCTAATTACTAAATTCAACGTACGATCGATGTACATACAAACTTGTACTGCAGAAATATTCAAGCGAAGTACATTGCACGGTTGAATCATCGGATGTACATTTATGACTACATTTTTTACATTTTTTACTACAAATACACATACACGTGTATATATATATACACGTGTATCTGTAATAACATGTGTAATTAGTTTTTTCCCGAGCTGCGGGACGTGATTTGTACTTCGGAACCTGCGCGATGCAGTTCTCCGTTCCATTTGCATAACGAATCATGTGCCTACGTATGTCCGTCGCAAAAAGGAGTCTCTAAGCAGCGACCCGAGCCTTTGACACAAGGAGCTTCGACGAGTGTCTCCGTGTGACTTGCGTGGTAAAATGTGAAATACTTATAATGCAGCGGTTCCGTCAGATCCATCTCAAGCTCTCAGTGATGACGTCGAATTGAAAAGATGTCGAGATTCTTTCGAGGCGTGAAAGCTTTAGTGCTTACAGCTAATTACGCGAAGAGCGCAACGACTGTTTTTTAAGACTGCCCTCGAACTTTGACCCGCGACTTTGTCTCGGCGATCACCTTAACCGCGTGTAAAATGAAAGGATTATTCGAGCGCAATTATCTCTTTAACCGCGGTCTCGAGACGTACGAATAACAAAAACACTTGGGCTGTTCGTTGAACGTCTTTACCGCAAGCATTCATACCATCGGCAAACAGTTGAGGAAAATTCACCAGAACCAGCGTAGCGATGCCTCGTAAATTGAACTGTCCCTTGACTCTGAAACGAATTCTATTTCTATAGAAATTTTCTTGGAAAGACAGAATTTCCCGTTGAGAATTGGGCCGGCGGTCATGAGATTAGCAGAACTAGCCAATCCCTTTTGAACGGTATTACAGATCCGTACCGTAATCGGTACTCACTCCGTTCATCCCTTTCCAAAAGTTTCGTACCGGAGCTTTAATCGCGAATGCCGGGAAAATTTCGGTACAAGAGTAACTATGTTGCGGAAAATTTTACACCGCAATTCTGACTCGCACGCGCAGGTCAACAGGTGTCAAGTATAAATTTTCTTTTTCCCATTGGAAAAAGCAATTACGACACGAGGCGCACCTAACGATGTAAAATAGACTGCACGAGCGCTGAACGCGAATGAAAACAAGGATAAATAACGCGTAATGTGACTCGAGGAGTGAAGCGGTAGCCGCACAGGTAAGGCTGTAAACTCCCCGGCCAACTTTTTCATCTTTGACACGACGTCCTGTCCTCGAGGTAGGCACTCGGGGCCATTACCTGGCACTCACCTTCTGCTCGACGCGTTACCCTCAGCGGCAACCTTACCGTTGTTGCTACACTTTTGAGTCGCGAGCTTCCCATGACTTCTCTCGAGTATAAACCCGCGGAGGTCCCACGAATCGGTGAGAAAAATACTCGAGCCAGTCTCTTTCCGAGCACATACGTTACATACACGTATGCGCGTGTCGGGTGTAAACGCAGCGAATCGCGTCTACGATTATACAGGCTATTTTGATCGATACGCCCCTTAAATTGGATCGAACGTAAAACGGATTTTTGAAAAAGCAGAGTTGAGATCGATTCCTCCCGACCGTCGAAACGCTTGCGTCGCTACCCGATCTCAGGAATTACACCTTATTTATTTACAATTAGTCAGGCGTATACGGTAATCGTGTCGGAGCGAGCAATGTAGGCGCAATTCGAGATACGTTAGCCGTGGCGCCCCGTCAATCGGCGGGATACGGTATCAAAATGAGTTTCAGAAGCGGGTACCTGCATCGATGATAGGTACCAGTGTGGTTCTTTGTTTTACGCATCGTTGCACGGGCAACTATCGCAGAGGTACGCCGTTATCGCGACAGCCAGAGACACGCGAGGCACGGGTTCGGATATCACTTCTGTTCAATTTTCACTTTTACTGCTGTACATTTTTCTTTCGCAAGCCCGCTTGTATCGATCGTACGTCATTGGACGCGAGGTGTCCCTTCTTCCCGATCTATCGTTTCCACTGTTACGGCGGAATGTGTTACGGGTTTCGGCGCAACGTGTGCGAAGAGAAAAGAGAAAAGAGAGAAGAGAGAAGAGGCGGTAATTTCACTCTCTGCGCCGTCGTTGCGGCCACAACTGAAATCCGCTAGCGGCTGGCAAAACGGTACACAGCTGCTCTCCGTCGAATCTATTACAGCATCGAAAACATAACAGTAGATCGGGGGCCCCCGTTTATTATACCGTGTGTATGTGTGTATGTATGGATGTGGCTCGCCGTTTAAACAGCGGACTCTCGCGGCCCGTCGAGGGACCGAGTTAATCCCTAACCTGACGTAAGTTGACCCAGACATGTCGCGCTTCCGGTTGAAACGTATAGAAATTCAGCGATTACGTTGACGACGTTGCGTCACGGTCATGCGATGATCGCGATCAATCGCTTGGCGTTCGATCGGTCATCGGGATTCTTTGGAATCGGATGTCCAACGACGAGGACATTAAAATCCATGCTTTCGCAGTTTCTCGCATCATCGTATGGCGCAGAAAAACGTGAATCAGAATTTGAAGCCGAATAAATTCAAGAGTCAAACAACGACTTGGAACTCTCGCGGATGAAATTGTTTCCCTCAAGAATTCGTTACTCCGTCGTTTTTATTTGCTCGCAAATTTGCTCCCGCAGACTTGAAGCTTCGAGCTTCATTGGTGTCACCGACTTTTGTCCTCGGGATCGAATCTCAATGCGATTCCTTCAACGATCCATTCTCGGAGGAGCTACCCGAATTAATGAAAATGCATGACACCGCGAAGGTATAATTTTTACAGTCACCTGTTGCACCTGCCGAGACGACGGAGACGACGTAGTCGTGTACATCCAAACACGACGGTAACGGCAGTTAATTGAAAGTCCCGACTTCCCCTTGACGAATAAAAATAACGTCGACGACCTCGGATTCGCGAAGTGTGACCGCGGACTCGGGCGTATCGTCATTGTTCTTTCTTCCTTCTTCGCCGTTCGGTTAAAAGCGTTACCGATTTTTTCCGCTGCCTATTTCTACTTGTTACTCTTCACTCTCCTCACTCTCCCATAGAACACGTTTAAAAATTAATTCTCCTGGCGCGCAACGTGATTTTGAAATTTTCGCTGTGCGGCAGGAAATCGATCTGATGGTGAATTGGAACAGAGCTAGATACGAGTGAGAACTTGAGACGCAAAAGAGCCGATGGTAGAATCGCGGGTTCGATGTCTGAATAATTTGAGAAAACGAAACGATGTGTCCTTTAGTCCGTTCTCCAGCATCCAGCATTTTTATCTCCAGTGTATTTCCCGTCGTCGATGAGTTTTACAGAGCCTGCATCATTGGCTGACGGCGGATTCAGAGTCGACGATGTTAAGCGACCTGGTTCTGCATTACGTGGCGATAGAATTTGTTCGCCGAGTGAACGTGACCAGCGTGAAGAGCCGATGACACGCGCGTGACATACGTACGAACGTGTATGATTTTCGGCCAGAGTATCGATACGATCGATCCAGATGTCGCTGCTTCCGGTTCGCCGAAAGAAACGATCCGATGGTCCGCGAAGAAGTACGGATATAACCGGACCGGAACCGCGTTCCGTCAACGCGTAACGATTTTCTCGATCCTTTGAGGCGAGTCACGTGTAAGGATGCAAGAGAATCGGCTAAGCGCGAAGTAGGCCAAAGCGCGATGACGCTCTTCGACTTCCTCGTTGGAATTGCGGAGGACGCGTCGCAGCGCCTCTTCACGGCTGGACAGTCACCGGATAGAAAATAACTAAAAGCTCTTAGGTACAGGGATAAACCTAGCACGTACGTACCTGTAAGGTAAACCTATCAGTTATCGACAAGTTTAGACCCAATTGTTGAGCCGTTTATTTTCCAAAATTATAAACTGACGGTACGAATCGTGAAATTCTCGATAAATAAAGCCAATCGCTAGAGGGTTAGAAACCGTGAATCAATTTTTTAGTAACTTTAGAACTAAGTGTCAAACAGTTACGTTAACCAAAAAAAAAAACGAAAAGAGGGAGCGTTAGTTCGCCGAGGATTTTGGCGCACGGTTAAATTCCCGAAAGAATTTCGCGCGAGAGTTCAAGGACAAGGACGGTCCCCTTCTCCCCGCGATATTATTGTACGGAAGCGGGGTGACGGCGGGGAAAGAGAAAGAGAAAGAGAAAGAAAAGGAGCCGAGAGCCGTGCGAGAGAGTATAATCAAGAGGAAAAAACCACTCCCCCTCCGTCCTCCACCCTCCTTTCGCCGGGGCGAGCAGCGAACGCAGGTTTTGCCAAGAAGCGCCGCGGGTAACGGTAAATCCGCGCGGCCGACGCCGTCCAATGAACCCGCGCACCGGCGGAGCCGCGGCGGCGCACATCGACTTCCTCGCCGCCAACCTTCTTACGACACGAATAGAATTTTAGCGTTACGTCATGCGTCCGTGTGCGCATACAATGTATCAATGTACGAATGTATATCGTACGTACACGATCCTAGGACGCACACCCTCGACACGCCGCAAGAGTGGCTGTAAAGAAGTGGGTCGACGACGCCGATCATTGGCGTCGCGACGCCCTCGGCAAGTTAATGAAGACGAACATGAAATACAAATGTTATTGCGACGATTGACGTTTTCGAAAAAAAAAAAAATATATTTTTAAAACTCAAATACCTACCTCGATATCGATAAAATTTTGAAACACACGTTTTTTTCCACCCCCTCCCCTCAGGTTTTGTTACGTTTGTCGTGGCTAAATTCAGCCTACTGCAAGCTCGCGGTCGGTCCTGTGGATATATCGTCTCGATTATCGCTCGGTTAGAAAACGTTCGTAGTCGAATTGAGCCTCGGAAAAGATACGATGAACGAAGAAGGAGAAAAGATAAGAAAGAAGGCGGTAAAGTCTGAGGAATACGGAGGTGTTCCCGATCGCCGCGTTACGACGGGGAACGAATGATTTTGCGAAATTGAAATCGAGCGCCCTTGACCCGCGGGGTCGAAAAGCACCGTTATATCGCATACCACCTTTGATCACGACCAACTGACCCGTAACGATGGCTTTACAAGCTGTATGTTGTTATATTATGCGTGCGTGGTGAACAGCGACGCCCACGATTTGTTATACGGTGTGAAATTTATACCACCATCCGCACGGTGTTTTACGCTGCAGAAATGATAATTTGACCATGAACGAGACAGACGTAGCGTACGATTTTATCCTGTGAAGTTCGGTTTTCAACTTTTTTTTTCCTTTTTTTTTTTTTCTTTTTCTTTTCTCGTGGCCGTGACAGGTAATAATTATTGGTCGGATATGTTCAACCCTAATTCGTTACCGAAGCTGCATAACTGCACGGGGTGAAAAAATGGAGGTGGAAAAAAAAAAAGGAATCGACTTAAACTGAAAATTTGATCGATCCGAGGACTGAAAATTCATCGGGAACTGCCAAGAACTGTGGGTAATAAGGCCGCCTGCGGGTGTGAAATTATTTTTCAACTAGGAATTAGGGGCTCACTGCACAGGGTAGACTTGAAGAGAGTAAAAAATTCTCTAGTAACGAAAGAGGGAGAGACTCACTCGAAACGATGTCCTCCGGGTAGAATATAATATGTACGCGTAAATGTTGTATCTGTCGTGCGATATCGTGTACCTTATCGTTATAACTGGATATGTATAATACGAACCGAGAGGAGAAATGATAATAAGAAAATACATTTCTCCAAGATCGAAGCGTGAATGGTGTGATGGTATAAAAGGTAATAGAATAGGTACGAAAGCAGGCGCTGCATGTTTGCAAATGAGGCAAATGATCGTTTGATAACTTACGAATTAATCGACCTTCTTGATTTATATGATAGATTTCTTTTTTTGGTATCCAAGGTCAATGATAACGAAACATCCACAGATGTTTCAGTCCTTTGGTGGGCGCCCTCCTCAGAAATATGAAAATCCTATTTGAAATAACTTGAGTTATACAAAAAAGAAAAAAAAAATACCTATCTATATTAACGTTAACGTAACGATATATCCGGAGAAGAAATAATTATTGGTCAATTTTAGGACAATTTTCAAGGAGTTAGCTTTTCGGAATCAGCGTACATTTTGTTTACAATGGTTTACTAAATTTCGTAAAAGTCACAATGGTGCGAGTTAGCGATTTCTCTCAAACACGCTTCGCTAGAGCATCTTTACCAACTTCATCCTCGCGAGTTTGTCCCCTTCTCGGAGCTTGTTTTCCTAATATATGGACGTATCGTAATTCAGGCGTATTATGGACACACAGACGGATGCGCGCACACGCATCGGTGAGTGTTGAACCAGCCCACCAATATTTTCCATCGATGGCGCAACTCCGACGTTCCGCCGCGCTTCTCCCGTATCTCGGCTGGCTACCTGCAGAAGAGATAACTGTATATTCTACCTCGATTCCGGCACCGCGAACCCGGCGTTCCTTCCTCCGACGGACCCCCGGTCGAGTCGAGTCGCGGTGCAAACAAGCGGTCGGAGAACCCGGAGAACCCGAAGTGGCCCTTGCGGCATTCCCCCCCCCGCGGGGAAATTCACGCGCAGCTTTCGAGGCGAGGAGAAAAATCAGGAGGAGAGAAAAAGCGAGGGATTGAAGGAAGGAAGGAGGGAAGGAGCCGAAGGAATTTAAAAGAAGAGGAGGCGCGGGTTGGAATAGGTTTGCAGGTTTGCTCCTGATCGAAAATGAGTCAGAATTACGTGTGTGCTGAATAATCTGTGCATGATTACCGTGTCGTCGCTAAATACCCAAGGAATGACGTCGTGTACTCGGAGTCACCGTGAGCCGAATGGAAGTCAAGGATTCTCTTCATCTTCGAACGAGTTTCCGAATTTCGCGATTCACCGATTTGCCGAATTTCTAATTAGTCAGACCAGCCTCGAATGGATTCAACATTTATCCTGTAAGATTCGGGACTACGATGATCCACAAATTGGAAGTAATGAAAAGATAAATAATATCCAGTACTGCGTCAGTTCTCATTCACCGTTCCCAAGTCCCGAAAATGGAAAGTTCTGGCAAGTCTTTGGAATCGACGAACGTCGCGCGATTGATTCCAAAAAATGGAAAAAATTAAAGCAAAAAATTTTTGGGAACGAGCGTGTTTTTTTATTTGAAATGTTTCATGATACGTCATTTTCAATAATGTTAAAAGTAAACACGCTGCTGCTTCCTACATCCAAGAGTGTCCATATATGAACCTACTCGAAGTCAGAAGGAAATGTGAGCCGAATTTTCCTCGTGCCCATCAGCAACTCGTCCCACGTTCGTTTTTGGCGTACGTGCCGCAGTCTTTGGCCGCCGCGTAAGTGCGCGAGGGCTGACCAAAGAGCGAAAAGGAGTGAGGAACGAGGCGGGAGGGAAGACGGGTTATACTGTCCCAAATCCAACCACTCGTCATTCCAGTCCCGAAGCAAAGCGAGTTATTGAAATGAAAAAACTCTTACGCAACTCGTCGCTGCAGCGTGCCGAAGAGAAGATAGGCGCGAAGGTGTGCATACGCTGCAAGTCGATCCGCATCCATCCGGATTGTTTCGAAGCATTCGTCGAGTGAAACGATGAACGTTTATAGAAAATGGTATCGAGTTGTCGTAGGTGGATATAATAATTATAATTGGATCAGCCGCTGGTGCGGGGAGACAAAGAAGAAAACATGGCGTTGCCGGTTGGCGAGGAACTTTTCGGAAACGGTTGTGATACTGCAAAGAACGTACGATGCTCGCTTGGAATCCGTTACAGACGTCGGGACGCTTCGGAACGGTAACGCAGCAGTTAACGAACGAAAGGGGAATCGGTTTGAAAATTGCGTCATTCAAGTATCGCGTTATAGAGTCCACGACTCAATGCCCTGCGAGTCGTAGGAACGTCGACTTCTTGACTTACCTACTGACTCCTCAAAGATTTACCGTTACCGGCAAAAGTGAACTATAATGTGAGTCGTGTCTCTGGAGCTTGCGGTATCGAACACGTGAGACGTACGTCAGGCCCGCCAACCTCCTCGACGGCCGCACCTCACCCGCGGCTTCCGGCGGCGCCCGCGATCGCGTTTCTGATCTTCTTCGCCTCTGTTCTCCTTCCTTCTTCCTTCTTCGGCATCCTTGTTTCGCGATATGAATATTTCCGACTTTGGAGAGTCCTCTTCCATCGAGTTCGACGATGATCGAAGAGGTTCTCATCAATGATAAAAACCACACGTTGAGGTTCGATCGTTAGTTACGTTGCGTTCTTCGAAATGGCGACGAATTTCCAGCGAGTCGAGTTGAGAACATTCCTGCAAAGCGTTGTTACGCGAGGAACCGTCTTCTTCGTCGATTGCATCATCGCTGCCGCTGCCGCCTTTCTTTTATTCCTCTTGGATGTATAATCGCGGTCTTCTTGGTCGCGTTTTTCGCTCCGTTACGGTCGCCGATTGGTCCAGGTATGAAACGATCCTCGGACATTCTCGTTGGATTTTCAAGACGGTGAGAAAAAGCTCCAACGAAACGTTAACGACGTTTTTTTTCGTGTCCTAAATAGTATCTAATCTAATCGTACAAGACACCACCCAAGGTGCGCGTCTGAATAGCGCATAAGGCTTGGCTTTAAGATCAAAGTGAATTAGAAGGGAAGAAATAAGAATAAAAAGAGGTGAAACTTGCAGATCACGTTTCTTCTGATATATCTACCTTCACCTGACTTTCGGGTACCGATCATTTCGACCAAGCCAACGTCCACAAGCACCGTATGGTCTTTTTCGACTCCGTTTGGTTTGTTAGATACGATTTATAAATAAGTCTGATCGGCGATATTCAACGGTCGAACAGGGTTCAGAAGCACCCGAGGCGAAGAAGGGAGCCGTGGCTGACTTCCACGAGGCACATGTCACTCGCTGATAGATAATGATCGTACGAGGAGGAGAAACGGATCGGTTAAAGGGGAATGAAAAGGTCCCGTAGCGACCGGAAATATAACAATTATCGCTGCTTTCATTGCCATCCAGCTCAGCTCTTATTCTCCGTCTGTAGACAAGGGTGCGGTATGTATACCTAACACTGCTCTCCTCTCGAGTGATGCGGTTAGCTTTTAAACGAGGCGGAGGGTGCAGGTAAGAGGGAATGGAAGAAGATGAGGAGGAGAAGAGGAGGTGGAAGAAGAAGAAGAAGAAGAAGACGACCCGTCAGTTCATAATTGCTTCTTGCAACCATTCGAGGGTGGGCGAAGGGCGTTTCGTGAGGCGGGTGGATACTCTGCGGGTATAAGAAGACGGGTTATTTCTCTCCTGGCAAACCCCTGAAATGAGTTAAATGCCTCCTCGAAACCACCCTCGTTCCCCATATGGCGTCGATCCTCCGCAACCCTTTTGTATACACAAACGAAAATGAAAGTAATGAAAGAAAAATGGAAGGGGTGGCGGTGAGGGGAGGGTTGAAAAAAAATTTCTTCTCCGAAGTAGAAAAACGTCCACCTTTGGATCGAAGAAGTGTGGAGCTGAAGGTTCGCCACACCGAAGCGGGACTTCTTCTTTCGCTTACGCCTTCCGTGTGTCTCGAAATTATTTTCAGACAGCAGGGGTGGGTCAAAACAATAAGGAGAGAAAGAGGGTAAAACGGATTTGGCAGATTTTTTCTTTCGCTCGTTTTTCACCCCCTCGCGCAGCTGCTTCCGTAATATTTAACACCTCGCGCGTTTGGTGCGCTGTTATTAGACCTGTTTAGGAATTTACGCGTTGGAATTATCGAACCAGGAGTTTGGCAGGTGATCAGACGTCCGAGGTTCCCGATGTCCGACGAATTAGCCTAGCAACAAAATCACCATTTGAACAACGATACGCGATCGGTGAGCTGCAGAAGCTGCCGTTAAGTCTTTCTCGGTGTAACGATGGCCTTGATGGTGGCTCATGCGGATTGAGAATGCCAATGAACTGGCCAGAAACGGTGAAGGACATGCCCGGCTGTCCGTCTGTCAAACTTCCGGGTGTTCTCTAACAGAATTTGAATCCGACACGTGCGAAATCGCCGGATGAATTACTGCGCCCTGTGTATAAGAGAAGAAAAAATTGACTTTTAAATCCGCTTTTGGTTTTGGCTACTAAAGAAGTAGAGCAAAAAAGAGGGGAAAAAGCTTGACTCTCGTGAGTAGCTTTTGGTGGAAGTGATAATGGGACTTCGAGATGGAAAAACAGCTCGTCTACAGGGGAAAGGATTATCTTCCAGGTTTGAATGTTGAGTAGGCTGTTTTATACGACAGTGCAAAGGAGCTAAGCTCGAAGGGTTGAGGAAATAAATATTTATTGAAAGGTCCTGCGCAACAAGAAGGTGGCTGACTCTATTTTACGATCTTTGAAAAGGGTTGCCGCGGCTTAAACGCCGGAATTAACTCCTGGCTCGCAGTTCAACAAGCCTGTTGGGTAAACACGATGAGATTTCGGCACTTTGAATAATTGCAGGTAAATTTTTTGTCCACCCGGGTGGATGATAGCAGCGTAAAGGATTATACGGGTCCGTGTATAGCTGTTAAAAAGACTTATAAAACGCTGCTGTACGTAGCCAAAGCGGCTCCGAATATAAACCAGAAATGCAACGATGTTAAATAAATGCTCGACGTGAACAGCCAACTATATCCGCTTGCCGTGCGTGCAAGCGCTCAGCTTTGTAGTCGAACAAACGCCACAGCTCGTGAAAACAATGCGACTATTTTTTCGGCGGACAAATAACAGTCCGTTTTTGTTGTACGTAACATACATAGGTAGAACGATACTTCAACGTCCATATAACTGGTATTGAAAAGACTGAATAACCTGTTTCTTTTTTTCTTTTTTCGTTTCTTTCGCTACTCATTTCCCGAAAAACACTCTGTGATTAGCGATGAACTAAAATATGTCATAGAGAAGGCAATCCATTGATCGTGACCGGTATTTAGGACCATCGTTTTTTTTTTTTTTTTTTTTTTAAAGCGTAACCAGCAGAACTTGCTTACTGGAGTAAATCGTGAAACGTGCATAACAAGTTCGTCGAGTTAAGGATTACGGATGAGTCCGTGAGGGGAAAAATGAAAGTGTCGACGTTCGCACGATACCGCGGTGATTGTAATCGGAATATGGGATAGCGATCGATTGTTGGATAGTTTGCAAATACTAATTTCAAAGGGAGCGAGACCGATTGAGACAAGGCAACAACTAGCGATACTCTTATCGCGATAATTCGCGACTCCGTTCCTGTATCTTTACGCATGATATGGACGCCTCCGTCCGAAAACCACGCAACAGTACCCGAAGTTTACCTCTATATATTACGTCGTACGACCAAGTCGTGGAGCCGCGAGTTGTCCTTAACCTCGAGCCTACGAATAGAAGATTATTAAACCGACAAGCCAACTCTCTCTCGAAATGTCAATGGCTGGATGCCGCAGTCACTCCGGGGTCTACGTCCTCGGATGACAACCATACGAATTGTAATATCGTGTGTGTGTGTACAATGAATAGATAAAAGACTCGTGTGCGCTTCTGCCGGATCCGAATGTTTTTCGATCTGCTCAAATATCAGCCATCTAGGTATTTACTCAGCGTCTCAATTCATTAGCGGTTTGAGTCCAAAGCAGACGAAGCAATTTTTACACTCCCATGATTCGAATAACCCGCTAGCCGAGGGTTCAAAATTGATAATGAATAATGAAGAGCTGAAATTATAGCCACGGGGTGTTACCGCATGAGGTTGCAACAGCTGCCCGGATGCGAAAATCACTCAAAGTTCTGGCGGGCAATTTTTCAAAGAAGATTGAAGCGGAATCTGGCTTGGGTGTGGAAAAAGAGAGCAGATATCTCGCCCGGGACGGACCGCGGGATGAACCCTTGAACATCAAGGATGTGGGCAGGACCATTTCATTCGGGAAATTTTTCTTTAACGTAAAAATTTCTTTTTTTTTACGCGCATTTCTTTCACCAACGAAAAGGACCCGGGGTTTATAGATTTTTTCAGATATTTCCGCCGCAAACGCGGTTGAACAGGAACAAGAAATTTGAGAACATTAAATTTGAGTTAAACATCGACGTTCCAGGGTTCGAAAAAATTTTGCTTTTCACTTATTCATTCACTTTTCAGAACGCAGAAGGGTTACGAGGCTGGTCCTAAAGGGGGACGGCCGTAAAAATTGTCCGTGCAGCGGGTGACAACAGACTTTTTCACTATTTTACGAAAAGACCGTTTGTTAAAATGGTTCTCATTGAAAGGGGTAGTAGGCAGTCTCTGGCAGTCAGACACGGTAGGAAATGCCTCAATCACTTTTTATGCGACGGCAATTTTTCTTCCGCGCTCAGCTCACGGAGGATGTTTAAAAATCATACAAAACAGTAATAAAAAAAGGGTTCGCCATTGTGCGAAAAGCCTCACGTTTACTGAAAATTTTGGTTAGAAAAAAAACCGCCGATTCCGTTACGGATAGTAGGCAAGGCTTAAGCCGGTTTCCGAAAATTTTTTAAACTCTTTATTGCCGCGGCTACTCGCAGACCGTCTGTTTTGGGAAAAGTTTTATTTACTGCCCCCCTTGCGCACCGTCTCCGGTACATTTGTACACCAACAACGCCGGCAGGCCGAAAGGATAATCCTTGCTTCAATCCTCGACCGTTCTTAATTAAATTATAAATTTCGATCGCCCTTTATTACCTGTAAAGGCTTAAGACCTGCAATTCGGCCGCTAAGTCAATAATTCCTGTACCTAAAGTCAGTAAACACGAGCAGTAAAAAGTGAATTTTTCGAATCGGTTTACAACGCCGAGGTAAACGAAGGGAATGGACTCCGGATAAACACGGACAATGCCAAGGCTCTGATCCCGGCTTTTCCACATTTCCGGTTCTGAAAATTAACGGAACGATCCAATGTCGCATGGAGTTCATAAACGGAAGACAGAGTATTTCACGGACTCCAATTCCTCTCGAACGGCGCGACGTTTACGCCACTGAATGGACTCGGTGTAAGTGCTTTTCCTCAGACTGTTCTGGATCATTCATCCCTCGCAGCATCCATCCCTCGACGAGGGAGCGTGGGAGAGCCGGACAGGTGGGGACCAACCTGGTTTGGGCCAGCCCGATCCACCTACGGATGCCTCCTGTGTAACACCTTGCTAGGAGAGCAATCCCGCCTTTCAAACACTCTCGGCAACCGCGCACCTTGTGGGAAACTCGAGGAGCATCCCCTAGGGCCGGGATACGCGGGCGCGAAATTCACCCTCTCAACCGATTCGTATTATACCGAGTTTAAAATGTATCGAACCGATCGGATCTGGTCATGTGTACAGGGTCGAGATTTCTCCCGAGGATGCTTCAGGTAGGATGCCTGTAGGAGTCGACGGGGATCCATGAGAATTGTAATTTATCGCTGCCGGAAATCCTCCTATCCCTGGCAGGCATATTCTTCTTTCCCCTTTCTCTGTCGTTTTTTTTTTTTTCTTCTCATCCCGGAAGACAAGCGCAGTGAAAAATCAGGTTGGGGACAGGATTCTTCGATCAATTTTCAACCTTTCACGACGGGATCAGTCCAGCGTAACGAGAAACTCACCGAGTCAGTATCGAAGGATCTCCGATGAGTACCTACGTCTAAATACATCGGGTATGTTAACTTAAACTCTGATTGAAAATTTCGGGTTGAAAATATGCAGACCCTCGCGATGGGAGACGAGTCAGAAATGAGAATAAAACGGGAAAGAAATAGGAAGAAATTCGGCGTTCGATCAACGGCCACGGAGTTACGCGTCGCGTATGAAAGTTGCATCACGACGTGGTATAATAACGCGAAGTAAAAGATGATCGTGCAATGAATAATAAGAATATAAGAATTTAAATTCGACTTATCGTTAAGTAACGGTATTGAGCATGGTGGGAGACGGAGGAGGGAGAGAAGGAGAAAGAGGGACTCGGCCGAGTCACCCGAAATTCCAATCGCGCGAATCGAAAAGCGAGTCACACCGGTCGTTGCGCGACCGAAATGGAAGGGAACAGCCGGCCTTTGGCCGTGGTCCATATGTTCGACGGCCACGAACTGGAAGCGATTCGAAGAACGCTGAATTCTCATCACTAGACTCACTGACTAACTCTGGCTCTGTCACGCGTGGCGGTTGAAATTACCGGATATTGCGAAAGGCTTTCGCGCAGACGTGGTGACGTGAAACTTCAACGTCACGATGTTCACTCATGCGGAAAAATTTTCCAAATCCATTGTATTGGAAGATGGGCGAGCTTACGATGCGGATGATAATCCGTGCGTCGTGTACTGAAATTTTCAAGTGCGGCGAGTCCGGCACGGTAATCCTTTTCACTCGACGATGTAAATTACGCTCCTTCAGCTTTCGAATTATCGTGTAAATTCTTGTTTGCAGACCTGAAAACCGTGCGAAAATCGCCGCAAAGCTTGTGGGTCGTGGGTAGCTTGCTTACCACAAATCTTACGGACAGTTGTTACAACCTTCTGTCTACTGTCGACGCTTCGCCTCCAATTCTTGCCAACCCTTTTGTTCCCTCGAGACCTCGAGGCTACCTAACCCTTTTAATCCGAGCTAATCCCATCCGAGTCATAATTCAGTCAACTCCGACGACAGATATTCCGTTATTCTTATCGTTAAATCCCTCAAGAAATTGTCACCGAGGTAAACCGAAAACCGAAAACCTGGAATAATGGGGTGATTTTGTCTTAAACGAAATTCGGGAACGACGAGTTGTTAGATTTCCGAATACCCTGCGTCCGGAAATCTGTTTGGATAGATTTAGCGTGTTCTTGCGCCACTGAAAGGTTCGATTTGCCGGTGGCTACGGTCATTCATGTTCGCGTCAAAAACCCTTTCAATATTCGCACGACACACAGACCCAGAGACTCAGAGAAGAGCGGTTGTGGGATATGTAAAGGCGAAAACGATCCCTTCGACGGATCGTTCGAACGACAAAATCGTTTTCGATTTCGAGAATTGGCCCACATGCGACAGCCGCCCCCGCGCTTCTTGGTGGTTCCCATGACCCAGATCACGCGGTTCGACCCCTTCACCCACCCCGAAAGGATCCCGGAGGATATTCAAATAGCGCGTCGTGGGAATGAAAATATTGGAAATTGGAGAAAGGGCCCTGGCTGGGTTGTTTGAGCGGAAAGACCGTAGGCGCCGCCGTCGGCTTCGGGACGCAAGGACGTCGCGACGGTTCCCGAGGGTTCCCGTTCCTCGGCAACGGGCAGCGAGGGAATCGCGAGCGGACGGGATTATTCTACGTGAGAATGCTGGGTCATTGACTGGCGGTGGCCGCCGATCCGCGAGCGTTCAAGGACACCCGCTCGCCGATCCAACCGAAACGCGTAACCGCGCCGCGAGGAAGCTGCCGTCGCTGCTCCGCTGCTCCACACTTTGCCTCCTTTACCTTCGCTTATTACAGGTATATAAGGTACCTTGTAGCGAGGCAACGACGAAGAACGAGGGGAACGAGAACCGAGGATAATATTCCACGCTCGTGAATTCCTTTCCCCTCGCTGGTGGTCGTTGGGAGGAAAGAAAGGAAAAATCTCGGTCCGATGTTGCCGAATTATTATCGTCTCACGGTAGGGTCATCCAAGACGATCGCTTGTCGATTTTCGAAGACCTGTTAATCACCGTAACGTTCGAGTAAATCGTTTATAGATATTTTCAAAGCGACGGTAATTGTCGATTTTCAATCAAACGTTGTACACCTGCACCGTCGATCGACGATGATCGAAAAATCTTCGTCGTTTAACGATGTATTTTTACCATATCGACATACCAGCGTCAATACCGTACGTATTTTACCCCTGAGCAACGTGCCGACTTCAGTTGGAAGTTTCATGGCCGAGGCTGAACCGATCGTAAAACGGTTTTCCTTGAACGGACTCGGGTCGAGCCGTTCGTGCGTTGCGGCTTGTAAACTGCCTTTGGATATGCACAGGGGCTGGTAGGTATTGACGCAAAACGAGTTCGAATACTCTCTTATAATCTCGTTACTCGAAAAGCGCGTGGCGCATAAATTCGGGCACGCAATAAGGCCCACGGACAAAACGCCTGTTTTGCATTGTGCTACGTGCAGTTTACACAGCACAGCTCTATATAACTGAGCATGGAGATAGTTCGACCGAATGCTCGAGACTCGATGCCGACGAAACTTTTTATTGGCGCAATAAGGAATGCGCCCAACATGAAAATTTCGGTATTTGAAACTGGGTCAATTGGTCAGGGTTAACCGTAATAAAGGGATTCAAATTTTCCAGGAACGATCTTTCAAGCCCTTAAGTTTCACCCTACGGTCGAAAATTCGCTCGCAGTTGATACAACGACTCTACGACCGACGTAAGACCGTTCAGAAAATATTATTATCCTCGTCCAATTCGACTTTCAGAAATCATTGTACCGCTCCGGTCAGTTATTTCATCATCGAATTTTACGACACAGCCAACGATCAGGATATAATATTGCTGTAGGTGGGAATAGCTGTGTCGGTATACACGCAGAGAGAGAGGGAGAGAGAGAGAGAGAGAGAGTGAGAGAGAGAGAAAGAGAGAGACGACACCCTGTCCGAGTCGCGGCAGGACGGGTTTTACGGTTAGAGCCAGATGCTCCGCTGGCGAATGATTCCGTATTATGATAAATTCTCGTTTGCGAAAATTCCCGAGAACTTTCTTCACCAAGTTTTTCATAACTCTGTGAGGATAACGCCGAGGTGGTGAAAGCAGTTAACTCTGTACAAGTGTACACGGGTACCAAAGAAAGAGGAAAAAAAATATGCGGGGTAAATTACTTGGCAGATTTTTAACAAGAAGCATGTACGGAACGCGTTAGCGTTACCCGCGACTCTCATTTACGTTAATTTTGTTCTTACGTACCCTGGCGCATTGTAGGTTGGTACGTAGTTCCATTTTTATACAGATACCGACTAAGTACGCAGATGAAGAACGCGGCTGAAACAGACACGAAATAACGCTCGTTTCTCCCCGCCGCCGCCGATGTGAAACGTGTTCTCCGCGTTCTCCGTGTCCTCAGGTTCTCCGCGGTGAGCCGCGCGATGGCCTTGACCGCTCTCATTGCGCGTGCGTGCGGGCGACTCGCCGTTCGATGTTTCTCGTTTTCACGACCGACTTGAGAGGCCGCGTTCGGCTATCTCTGCGAACGATTGCCCGCTGCTTTTGCTCGGGCTCTTTGGACGGTCTTTGTCGAAAATCGGAAGTCGTTTAGCGTCGATTACGCTGTCAAATTCCCTGGCATTTGCAGGTTTTTCAAACGGAACTAGGCGTTTCGCACGACTCGTTTCGATCTAACTTTACTGACAAACTCACTTTTTTCATGCAAATTAGTCAAACATTAGACACAAGATGTCTCCATCGTAAGTTGAAATAGTCCAATTTTTCTACTTACTAAAGATATCCGTAAACACTGCGAGTTTAAGAAACTAACGGAAGATTAGGATTGGCCATTCTCTCGAAACGTGAAGATAGAAACGTCAGTCTGAGAGTATTAACTGTTTTTAGCGCTTGGTTTTTTTTTTTTTTTTATAAATTTTACTTTAATTAATTATTAATCAAGTCTTAAAATTACTCCAAAAATCATGTTTTTCGTCAATTAATATACCCTTTTCACATTAATCCCTCCAATTGTATCACGGAGAGTAATTTTCTACATTCCAAAGAATCGTACACTAGTGAGGAAAAAAATACAAAAATTGCCGGACGGTTCCCATATTTTCGAGACGCGTGAAAATTCTCTGCAAATTCTCGGTTTACAATATTTCACTGACAGCTAAACGGCGCGTTGGAAGATACAGACACTTTCAAAACCACACATACCGAAATCGAATAACCTTTGACAAAAATACGACAGACGTTTGTTTACCGAAGAGTCAAAGACCGGCGATCAACTTGTAATAAT
The DNA here is from genome assembly GCF_021155775.2 of Neodiprion pinetum. NCBI lineage: Eukaryota > Metazoa > Arthropoda > Insecta > Hymenoptera > Diprionidae > Neodiprion > Neodiprion pinetum. The sequence continues at coordinate 5,239,613 of NC_060237.1, read as the reverse complement.
CTGTTTATTTTCATGCCACTTTGATCGATAATTGCCAGTTATCGATGAGCTCGAAAGATTTCCACAAGAGTTCCCGACCTTCGTCGTAATAGCTGGTGATTTTCTTTCCACGGTACGTATAAGAAGCGAGTCATTTTTCTATTTTTTTTTTTTTTAACGCAGGAAATTACAACACGTGAGACCGAACGCAGGAGCGAAGCGAGATATCGTCAACAATAGAGAAACGGAGAACTTGATCTCAAGATCAAGGTCTTCCAACACATTGCAATTAAAAACTTGCATCGCGTTGTAGTAGTACCCGGTACTGTGGAATGGAAACGGCTTGTTGTCCGATGAAATAGCCGATGTGTGTTATTACGTGTAATAATGTAGGCTCGGACACGTGGATTAGCATATTCACTAGCACAACTATCCACTGGAAGCAAATCGAGTCGGTCGTCGAAGGAGACCATGAGCGTGAGTCAGAGTTACGCAGGATCGTATCCGCGGTCTAAAAGCTCCGAGGCAGCGCGCGGTGGTACAAAACGGGATTGGTTGTTTCAAAAATGGCTGGAGGACGGCCATTTGCGCCGTTTTTTTCTCTCATTTAGTAAAAGGATAGGAAAATTTGCAACAGATTGTCAAAGGGCGTTTCTTAGAAAAAAAAATTTCATTTTCGTTAACTTGGATCCCATTTTCGAAAAAATGGCAATTCGATATAACCCTTGGAGTCATACATTTCTCTACTCCTGGGTTTTTTTCGGTTGCTGATCACGAATCTGAAGTCAGAATTTGACAATTTCTGAATCAATTTTAATTTCAAGCTTAATTCAATGTGTCATTTTTTCGAAAATTGGTTCGATGTAAGGGAAAATGAAATTTTTCTTTTAAGAAATGGCCTCCGACATCCTGTTGTAAACTTTCCAACCTTTCTATTGAAAAAAAAAACAAGCAAACAAAAAAAATAAAATTCCGATTCGGCACAGATTTCTGCCGTTCTCTAGTCATTTTTGAAACAACTTGCCCCGTTTTGGACCACTGGTGAGCACTCGGGGGTCTCGAGTTTTGCTTTCGGTGTTGATCGGCACGCTGCGGCAGTAGGTGGGTACCTATATGTATACAAGCAGACGACTTCGGTCCACGCAGTGCAAATTGCATGTGTTTTCCTCGTGCCCATGCAAATTAATGGATGCACTTGCGTGTGACTGTGAGACTTGTACAACGTACACATCTTGGAGTGCGGATCGGTTTACAGCCACACCTCGGATCGCGCGTGGCATTCCTTTCTGCAACTGGTCGCGTCACGAGGTCAGGATCGCATCGTGGTGGAATCCGCGAACCGCACTCTAGTCAGTCATGCATGCGCGAAAATTTATGCTCGCACTCCGATGGACACTGATTAAAAATGCCGAGCAGATCCGAGCACCGGAAAATATTGATTCCAATGTAGCAGGTGCCCGTAATTTTCTTACGCGCAATATTTTCCATACGATCAGAGGATCGAGGGATCGAGAATCCAGTCGGTGAGGACCTCGTCTCTAATGCAAATGTTTAACAGGCTTTGACGAGAGGCGTTGCGATGAAATCGGTTCACCGGAAAATCGAGTGAGAAAGGGACGAGGCGTCCGAACCCAGATGAGTTGTTGCTGGGACGACGTTCGCACCATCGAGAGCCTATCTTTGGAACGGTCGTGAAAAATGAGAAAGAAAAATGTTGTAATGGGTTTCTGGATATCCGGCGCTGCTTGCTCATCGATGCGACGCGATGTTGGCACGTACGTGGGGTCTCTGTACGCGGCTAAGTACACGGTAGGATAGCGTGTAACGAATAGACGTGGTATACCTGCACACTTGGAGGAACGAAAGAGAGAGACGGGACGGAGAAAGGAAGAGAAGATGATGCAGGAAGGTAGAGGGAGAGACGAGCGCAGCGACCGGCTGGACTCACCAAGTCTTGTTTACCAGTTGGATTTGGCCCCGATTTCGGTCATACACCTTCGCTATCCACGAGGCTTACTTCCGCCTCTTGACCCGTCGCTCGTCGTTCGTTTCTTCGTTCCTCATCGCTCGTACCTCTCGAGGATCGCGTCATCCTCGGCTTACCGCAGCTACTTACGACACCGTCACCGGATCATCCCGAGCCAGGCACTTTCTTCCACGGATCCATGGATCTCGAAAATTGACCGAGACTCGCGTCGAGTGCCGTTTCTAAACTTGTAACTCACCGGCCCTGCAGGTACCAAGCTTGCGGTCTTGCTCGTCTCAACGCAGCACTGACCATCCAATCATCGTCGCAGAACCCAGTTTCTTTTTCCAACAGACCCCGAGCTTAAGAAAGGATGGAAAAAAAGGTCGAACCAAACGATTCCATCACTCTCCGTGACAGCGAAGCCGTCCTTTGACCTACGAGCTGGACTTTCCTTAAGGTCGATGATAGACAAACTAGCTATTCCGCAAGTCAATTTTCACCATCGGCAATTCAATATACCGTGCAAGAGGTTACGTAATCAACATTCGATCACGAGAGGTAGAAAGTCAACAGCCCAGAGTTGCAAACGACTCCAAGCGAATTGCACGATTACGGACCGTAAGAAATACCGAGCTGACATTGTAGTGCAATGCCAGGGGCAGTGGGTCCCTCTCTTGCGGAAAACGGTGTCGGGGGTTCGTTTGCCGCAGAGAAATCATAAGAGTACGTAGCATGCCAAGGGGCTGCAGGTCAGTCAGTCGTTGGTCGAACTCGATCCCGAGTGTCTTCGCGTTATGTCCTTGACTCTGGCGAGTCGTACAGACGTGCAACATATTACGGACGCAAGAGTCACCGCTAGTCGCTCTTCTCCTCCTCTTCCACGTCCTCCTCTCAGCTCGTTCGTATCCACCATGCCGTACCCGGTGATCCGCACTCCGTAATCCTTGGGCTATGGGACCGCTAACCGGAGACAAGTCTGTCTTGTTTATTGGCAAACAAAACCCGACAGTTCGCTTAGTGACGAGCGAACGAGCTACGCTTTTGCAGATACGAGCTTGTGTGACTCGCTGCTGCATGGATGAGTCCTCGCACATGAACACACGCGTACCAGCGCAGTCCGGAGATCACACGAGCGTGTCTCTGGAAGAAACGAGTAGGCATACCGGCTTACCGAGTCTTTAACAATCTGCGCAGTTCGGTAACGCCGCAACACTACAGTGTACACGTACGTTATACATATTCATGCACACACATGTATGTATACATGTAATAACAGTCGTGGGTTTTTAAAAGGCAAAATAATAAATAAAACCTCGCGAAATGAATCACTTTGTGCGTTACATACATACCTACTCCGTATGGTCTATTCGTCCTACTGTCTCTCTTGTAAATCGTATGTGTCAATTCGTGACGTGCATAAATCGCGACCCAGTATTATTAATTCGATTCAACTTGTATACTCGTTGGCTTCCTTATGTACCAACGTACAAATTGCGAACGAGCTTTTATACCTGCGCCGGTAATTAATTTGAGAAACTTTTTTTTTTGTTTTTACCACGTTATTCATTTCGATATTGATGTTACGTAATGCTGAGTGATTGATTTTATTTGTTTAACAGATCAGATGAATACGTCGAAGAAAATCAATTTCGCTTCTGATCGGAGTCGTTGCGATTTTTGTTTTTTATTATTATGTTTTTTTTGTACAAGATTTATGCTGAGGTTGCAACTGATGCATGCAGAATAAAAGTCTTAGGCAAGTGTAGGAGTCTGGCAACTATACATATATTGTCGCCATCACCTTGCAGACTCGATTTGCAAAAGTGTCAGTAACGTTCAACCGGTCGGTTTTCTTTTTTTCTTATTTCTTTTTGCAAGTTGCAGAGACACTTGACTCGACTTGAGCGCGAATATTGTGGTCTTACGATATTCTGCAGGTATGCAACATTACAATGTTCGTGAACGATTTTGAAAAACGATAAGCCGAAGTGAAATCGATCCTCAAAATTGGCCACATAGTTAGAATTCGGCCAATTAAAAAGATCGTGAGTATGCTAATTATCGCGATTTTCTTGGAATGCAATTAACAGCAAACCCGAGTCCTCCCCGGTCTATGTATAGACTACTATCCGTAATCTGTAAGGCAACGAAATGCAAACAGCATCGCGACGCAGCGTCGTCTGTACTATATATAATGTAAATCTATATCTGTAGTAGGCCGTCTGACTGAATTACCTGTTAACCTGTTGGCCCATTAGTGCAAAAATGTGTGGATCTCTATCTGAACTCGACTCGTAATGACATTCCCTATTAGATACGTACGTACAAAATACATGCATGTATATATAGTACATAAGCCGAGCTAAGGTATTATACAGACATACATGTGTTATCGATCGGGTTCATGTACTCGCGTTTCAGTAAAACTTTTGAAAAATATTCATTAAAAACCATTCACCATTCATTTATTATAGGCTCATCCGCCAACTTATACGTACAGCTGACAGGATTGAATCGTCGAGGAGAATCGGTGTACTTTATACCTGCGTATATAATATCCGGAGGACGCGATGTCCGGTCGAAAATCGATCGGCGATCGTACGCCATGCGCTAGGAATACGAATGGCTTATATCGAGTCCTTCCGTTTGCCAATTAGATTTTTCGGTCCGCGCATCGTTATCGAGTCGCTCTTGAGTTTGCACAATATATATATATATATATATATATATATATATATATATATATATATATAAGTATATATACGTATACACACGTGGCTATATTACAATTTTATTACACTCCAGCCGCGTTTGACTCGCGGCGTTAAAATATATACATATATATGTATATATATATATGACGGATAATTTCCGTTACAAATAGCTTTTCGGTTAACAATCAAACCCCGATATCTATATTATAATGTTCTTCTGTTATAGGCACGTAAATTATCGACATACGATTAGCGATATATGTATAACACGAGTAATACAGCTGTTGTAATCATCTCCCGATATATTATTCGCACGTCGCGTATCAGGCAGAGAAATACACACGTACACGTATAGGCATAATGAGCGGTGCTATCGGCATGCATCCCGTGTGCGTGTATGTAAATAAATGTATATATACATAATACATACCCACACACCTAGTTACCCGGAGGTCAGACAATTCCTGCCTTTAGAAATGTAGAAGCGGCCGGCTCGGTTCCGCAATTTTAAACATCTTGAAAACGATTTTGAACCGTTCATTTGACTCGTATAATACAGCTGTAGAGGGTAAGCTGCATGCGGCGTGGCAGTGAGCGTGATTCAACGATACAATGCGCTTCGGTAAGAATAATGAAACCAATATGGCGACTCGCCGACTGCCTTGTGGCATGGAATCCGATATTACCTCACCGCCGCGGAGCCGTGGCAGTGACAGTGGTACCGAACAACGGGCACGGCCGTGATATAGCGATGATTGAGAACCGCTCGCGAAATCGCGAGGAATTGGCCAAGTCTCTCATCGAAGATCCGCGAATCCGTGGCGGAATAAGCTTCCGAAGCTTTATCGTGAGATTTTTCTCCGCTTGCGGACGACAGGGAGCGTTGGCAAGCGGCTTCCGGCTGGGTTCTCCAGAGCAGCGAGCTTTCGAACAAAGTCGCGGACGCTGGTTTGTTCCAAGACTTCACTGATCGCGTATAACCTATATGTATATACGGCGTATACCTTGCTCGCGAGTATATCTATCTGCATTTAAAGAGAGACAGATGTAAGAGGAGGAGTCGGAGAGGGAGAAGAAGAGCGAGAAAGAGCGGCGAAGGATGGGGGGGGAGGCAAAGAGGACAAGACTCGCGGGACGTTCACCTTTCCTGTTGCCTGCACGAGCTGCGCGGAGAGCCCGGGTTCGCTGGGTCGCGTTTCGACGCCATCTTGGTACCAGACTTACCGGAGAACAGATTCTGAAAGGCGTTGCAACGCAGGCTTATATATATATATATGTACGCCTTTCAGAATCTGTTCTCCGGTAAGTCTGGTACCAAGATGGATATATGTATAAGTATGTATATATACAGAAATATACATATACACGTGTTATCCGTAAGACAGAGCGCGTTTATCGCCATTCTGGAAGTAGGTACGCGATTTTTACCCCTCAATGATATTTTCGGTCTATTCGATTTCTGACTCACCGATATCCCGAAAATGGGATCCGAAAATTTGGTGCAATCGGTATAAAAGTCATCGCGTATTTTCGGACGCGTTAAGACCTTGGCCGGCTCTTGTACCAGAGTTTTAAAGCTTCTTTGTCGAATAAACAATGAGAAAAAGAGAGAGAAAAAATTGCGTCCATTATAAGCAACTTGGCTGATTTCCTGAAGTCGAGCGTTCTCTATATTTATTATAACTGTGCACAGGCTTAAGCTGCAGCTATATTTTTATTTTGCGTTTTCTTTTTCTACTCGTTCTTTCTTTTTTTTTCTTCTTCTTCACCTTCCTGCCCGTGGAAGCGGCTAGTTCACGAGCCTAGAATTTCCAGCGCGAGGCCATAAACCCGTGAAAGATTGCTGCATGGTCTGCGGTGCGGTCCTGGCACGGTCATGGCTAGTTTCGAAACGAAGATTACACGTAATACATATCTCGATCGTAACCTCGGACAGCGTTGTGCGGCACGTTATACGGTAGTATGGAAATTCGAGGAGTTTGACGAGCAAGTTTTCGCTCCATCAGTTGCGGGTTATGCGCGCTCGGGCAGCCGAATCACCGGTGCAAAACTGGAATGCCTTGGATTCCTTCGGTTTCCCATATATCGTACATATAAAAACGCTGACAAACCTCGAACTTCGACGATACATATTTATTTATACGTGCGAAAGGTGAGAGAGGATTAAAAAATTTTAGCAATCGTTACAAAGGTGTGGAGTAAGAAGTAGCCGCGATGAAGCGCCCTCCGTTATTCCCGGCATAGCTGATGCACTCGCAACTGCAAGCAACACCTCGGACACCCTTCGATGCAGTCGGTACCCTAGACCTGCGGGTCTGCATTCAAAGTAGGATAATAAAGCCTCTGCACCACAGCAACCGGTCGATGGGTAGACGGTACACATGCACCAAACTCTGTCTATCCGTGACGGGGATACCGGCACGTTGTTATAATATCAGGGGATAATAACGCCCGGGAGTTGGAATTAGCGTCGAGTGCAGGTACGTGAAACTTCTGCATCATTGGAGGAGATGCACGTTCGACGAGGATAAGAAGCGGGAGGAGGAAGAAGAAGGGTCAATACTTTAATGAAGTCACAGCGATGATGAGAGTCGGCTGTAACACAAGATCTTAGATTACTTCCTTGTGAATATAAATTGTTCATTAATTCAGCAGGAATAATTACTCTTGTGTACTGTACACTCCTCCCTCTCCTACCACCTCACATCTACGACTTTTAATTCCTAGCGATGTAGCCTGACGTTAGAAACGTTGCGGGACGTGTGAAGCGGCGAATTATTGCGCGGCAGAAAATTAATCGGTTTACACGTATCCCCGTATTGATTTACCGGTCATCGATCATTCTTCCGCCACCATTCACACAAGGATCAAATATTCCTGGGAGGCGACCCGTTACCGCACGATTTTCCAAGTCCTGCAGTCCGGGCAGCCGAAGCAAAATGGTGCGATAACTCGAGCTGAGAGTCGTTCAACTCTGCATTACTCGATGTCACAGCTCGCTGCGGACATCTTTGACGATCTTGGACCAAATCCACCGGACGCGCTTGAACGGTTCGAGGCGATTCTACCGATCCCGGGATCCGCTCCCAGGGATAAAAGTCAGCGGCTCTTAAATTTCTCGATCTCTCGAGCAAGACTCGGCGTTGTGGAAAGTCGTACAAGTACGACATCGAAGATCAAACAACTCGCCGTTGGAGTTGTTTGATTTTTGTATATTTCGAGAGACGCCCTCTTCGACGCGTTGCATTATGTCTTAAAAACCGATACGATTACATGCGTACGTATATCCGCAGGTCGCTGCATGCATGAAGAACGTCGAACCATCGAGAATACTAAGTCACGGAGTAATGGCCTCTAAAGTGGAAGACCCATCTTGACCAGTGTCACGCGTTCGTGCACCACGAATGTGAAATATATCTACATCGTGCATGTAGGTACCAAAATGCGCGGATCCGAGGTTCCAGATTTGACTCGGGTGACGAGGAAAATTATCGTCTCTATCGATGGGACGGCCGGAGTTGTGCGAACCAAAACGATAAAGTCCATATAAAAATACGTCGTATACTGCAGAAACGGACGCTTTTGAATTTCTTTGTGTTCTACATAGATGTATACATAGTAGGAAAATCGGGACATATTTATTATACCTGTCCGTCGGTTGCTCGTTATTTATTTATTTCCTCCTTGCCGTATATTCTTCTTCGAATTTTATATTTACCTTGGTTATACCCTACAAAATTAGACTATCAAAAATCGACACACTTAAAAAATTTTGTTCACAAATGCTTTATCACGCTCTCGATCGAATTCGCAGTTTGAAGGTCGATACGTGTGCCGCCCAACAAAACATCTAGCCAATTCTTCTTCTCCCACGATTTTCTCAATGAATTTATTTACATTTTTTCACATTTTATACGTAGATTTTTTTTTCTTCTCTTTTCCATGAAAGTAGATCATGCATCTGACGCAATCGACACGAACTTTCAAAAATTCAGGTGTTCCAATTGCTTATAGCCCTGCTTCCGGTACCAAAACAATATATATATACATACATACATATATATATATATATATATATATATATATAGACGGTAAAAAACTTTCTAAAGAGGCAAGAAAAATATCCCCTTAGAGTAAAAACTCTGTACTTTCTAATTCAATTAATACGCGTCCAAAAATTTTACCGACCAAAGTAAACGAAAATTCAATTTTAACTAGCTGAAAAAAGTCAAGAAAATTTCTAATAAATTCCCAATAAATTCACCAGATATTTCTCAATCAATGGCGAGCAGACATGCGTGTAATAACATTTAATACTTCAAGTTTCCTTTTCTGAACTGCGGCGTTGCACGTATAATATACAGAGGCCGATTCCATTTCTCTCAAAAATTGTTTTCAACCGTGTCGCGAAGCGTTCACAGCACGCGTAAAGCAACAACCGCGGAAACGGGTTCTCGCCACCTCCCTTCTCTTTCCGTCGTTACTGATGCCGGTGTTGCTGCTGTTGCTGCTGCTGCTGCTGCTGCTGCTGCTGCTGCTGCTGCTGCTGCTGCTGGTAACTGATAGTCACCGAGTGTGTAACGATTACGCCATGTTACGCGAGGCTGCCGCCGCTGCCGTTGCATTGCAGATGAGAATATCGTACTAGGTAGACGCGCCTGATACTGTCCATACCGAAACGTATAAATTATTTGCAAAAAAAGAAAGAAAGAAAAAAAAAAAACAAATAAATAAATGAGTATAAAGTTCTGAGTAAAGAGAAAATAAAAGATAGGGTCTAGCTGATTCGTCTCTTTGTTCTCATTCACACATAACGCAAGTTTTTAACTCTTTTTTGATAAACAGTATTTATTTTCAATTTTGTTGTACCGTTATACCGTACGATAATGAGCTCGCTGAATTCAGGATGAATGTAAAAATGCATAGGCGATAGGCAATTAGGTTCTCACGGTGGAAAAATCGTCCGAAAGACGATGCGGCGGAAACGGTTCTCGTTGTTTTCAACGGATGACGAGTTTCCGAGGCGTCTCGCTCGAGGAGGAGGCTTGTCTTGGACTCTGGACGGGGTCCCCACGTGTCCGCGCCGATAACGGGATGGCAACTCTTGCGCGCTCGACCTACTTAGACGGGCCCCACGGGGACCGCACGTGACAAGCTAGGATCGCGCCTAGGGCGGCGGCCCCCGTCGACGGAGACGTCGACGTCGACGACGACGCGTCGCGAAGAGGGCGAAGAGGGCGAAGAGGGCGAGGTGGCGTGGCGAGACGCCAACGCGGAAGCGCGACGCCTTGAATACGTAATCGTCGTTGAAACCGAGAGACGAGAAGAAGGATTCAAAGATTTTCCCCGTAAAATCTGCATCTCATCGACAGCGACGAATTTACCGGTCTTGATCACGACGCGGGTACAGTTTGCGAACACGATCGGCGAAGTGTAATTGTCTTGTAGGATCACAAAGACGTAGCCGCCCGATGGAAACCGGTTTGTTCTTTCCCTTTAAACTTTCGCAAGATATCATTGCTGTGACATTAATTGATAAATACCTGTACGCGAGTTATCTTTCGATGTAAGTATCGCGTCATGTACCGGCAGATTTTACACGGACATGTTTGCATGAATTGAAATTGTAAACGCCTTGTCAACGTCAACGCTCGATTAGTTTAGTTTGCAAAATATTGATACACATTTTTCTCAGAAGGTTTACCGAATTTCAGACTTATCAGCCTCGCGGAAAGACTTGGAAAATCACATCGTCATTATTATTACACAATCCGTCGGCGTTGCGTCGCGGCGTGAGGCTGCAGTGCGGAAGAAAGAAGATGACACGTAGATGCCTGCGTGATGCGGTGAGATGGTAAAGTAACAGTGGGTCGTATATATTGGATAAGAAGAAAGCGGCCTTGCACTACTTTCTTCCGTTAGATAATCTCCGGTAATGGATATGCTCGGGCCCGGGTAACGCATTACCGCCTCGACTCGCCGCGATATGTATAATATGTGTACATACACTCGCACATATATGAATATATACGTGTATACATATGTATGTTGCGCGAACGTATAGATGCAATACGAAACGATTAACGGTTTTCGCAAACTTTCGCGCCGACTTTACTTTTCTGATCGTTGCAAAAATAACAAGCTTTTCGTTTAAAAAGTTCGTTTCTCATCGAATCTAAAATAGTGGTAAAAATAGGTAGTCAGCGAGTCTCGATTCTGGAATGACTGAAAAATTGTACGTTGTATGCACTGCGGCTATAAATTCATGTATTTATGTATAATAACGAGATACTGCAGGTGTGTATAATTTGAATATTTCGAAATGAAGTTGTACTTCTATAATGCTCGAGCTGCTGGTTTAAACCGTTCTGCAGGGTATGTCGCAAACGTTTGTTTTTGTTCTCCGCGTGGTTTGTAAGAAACCGATGTATATATGTAAATGTATATGTATTATAAAATGGGACGAAGAAAGGAGTAACTCGATCGTCGCGAGTTCAGTGGGTCAAGGCTGGATGTAGAGAGAGTTTCATTAGAGTAATCTTAAACAGCTTATAACGTAACGTAACGTAACGTAACGTGTAACACATAAAACGGTATGTAAATACCGAGGAAAGCCACCAGATACGGGGAGAAATTTTGAGCGCGGTTCTTGAGACGTGATTATTAAACGTCACCGGTCTTCCTCGAGGACGGGGAAAGCTGGACAAGGTTCGATAAAAATGCGTCGAAAAAGAAGACACAAAAACTTGCAACCAAAATTAAAGACAGTATGGTATACGAATTTTACACATCTTCATCGACACCCATAGTTATAGAAACCGATTTAGAAACTTGGAAGTATATATGGGGTACCATATTTTTGGTGTAAGGGTAAAAAAAAAAGTTCAAATTTGAAGTGACATTTTTACTTTTTCTAGCATTACACAGTAGTTGAACAAAATTAAAAAAAAAAAAACAAAAAAACAAAAACGAAACCACAGGAATCTTCCACTTTTTTTTTTACAAGTCGAGTCGGAGATGTACCGAATAAATGATAGGATGAAGATTTCAAATAAATCTCAAACTCTTTAACCTTGAGCACTCGGGTGCATTTGAAAATGTCCTCGAAGCCTCCATCGGTACAGTGCAACCTCTCAATAGAGCCGGTCACGGGCTGTGAGGAGAATAAATTTCTCCGAATCTCTCCTCCCTCACTCCGACTACAAACGTCGTCTTCTTCAGTTATCAAGCGAATTGATAAAAACGCAAACAGGGCCGGCAGCAGTCAAGTCGTCTCAAAAAAGTGAGAACCCAAAAGTGAGAACATTGAACTCAAAGAGCCCGGATTGAGGGTGTGTGTCCGTGTGTGTAAAAACTAGGATCTGCGACGGCACAAACGCGTAAACTTCCGATACGCCTGCTCGCGCAGCGTTCCGTTTTTTCGTTGCGCAATACCTGTATATATTACAGCAGGTAGGTGGGCTCGCATGGGTTGCGTCAAAGCGAATGTATGTTATAATCTCGGCCACGGAATCTTTCGGATATTTTGCTTGTGGTGTATCACAGATACGCAAACGGACATCGGGTAACCAGGCGAGTCCGACGGACTTGCGGCACCGTTAGATCAATGTTTGTAGGACATATTTGCATACCGGGTCTTGGCTGACAGCTCGATCCTCTCTTAATGGACGCGCGATTTTTACGAACTTTGCATCCTTGCTGCACAAAAATAAAAAAAAAAAAAAAAATGGAGGTGTTAAAATTCACCAATAGTCGCCGGTGTGAAACGCTATGCGCAACAATTTTTGTCGTCAATTCGGAACTTGTAAGTCGAATAGTGGCAGATTGACACCAAAAAATATTCTATACGAGTCTACGCCGCATTTTTATTTTGTTTTTCTCTTCTCACAAGTGACGATGTTTCACTTATCGAGTTCGCGAAGGCCTTCATCGGCTCATCTTTGTAATACCGCGTTCAACTCGGACCAGGAAATTTAAATTTACCCACGCCGTTCTTGACAGATTTTCAATCAACTATCGAGCAAACGGATTTGGCGTCGTTAAGTATGCGTCAACGCAGTTTTATAATTGTCTGAAATTCATGGTAAACCGTGATTAGATTCAACTTATATACTTTGGAAACTGGACTCGTTCTTTGTCATTCCGAAGTCGAGTAATAGTGATATTTTTTTTTTTTTTGTTAAACAACGTATCTCGTTATCGACTATTTCAACCTCGGCTTATGAGTCACGTCGCAAAAAAAAAAAAAAAAAAAAATATGACAGTCGTACCTTTGAGGTATTTTAAACACATACCGGTGTACGTTGACCCAATCAGATTTCTCTTGATATGAGATTCATAGTCAAATCCGACAGTTGGGCCAGGCGAATACCGCATGTTAGTCATTTATTTTCGCCAACGATTATTCCAAATTCGTCGCAGACGCGTCGGCTTGACGTCAATTGCGAGTGTCTAATTTCAGGATACGCCTATCCATCACTCGGAAGAAACAGACTCGAGTTAGCAATTTCTTTTCCGCACGATCAATCGACTCAGCTCTCCGCCAAGCTCTTCCGCGTCACACGCGCGGTGTCAACATCTGTCATAAACTTTCAACCGCGTACGGTATAACACGGACTAAAAGTGTCCCCTAAAATCCTCGAGTTCACTATCCAAACATGAATCAGTGATGAGTTTTATACCGTGCGGTGAATAACCGACCACTAAAATGTCACCGCGCTGTAAGATCGAAGCACTGAAAACCACTGAATCATGGTTTAAAGAAAAGCTAATACCCATTTCGAAGATATGGATGTAGGACCATTTCCAAATAGTTTGTAACGCGAAGTATCACCACTAATAGCTGATCTTGTACCGATGAAAATTTTTCGACAGCTGAGCAAATTTGACTAGATTTAAAAGTGACAGTGAGGTAAAATAAATTTGAAACAATTAAGGTGATGATAAACTGCAGACTGCTCCGATTCCGCGTCGGTATCCACGAAGATACGGACAAACTATCGCGAGGAGTTTAAGCGAGCAAACGATGCTCGAGACTCGAGCGCGGTTATACAAGAGTGCTGCGGATGAATGACGAAAACGGTACGGAAAGTGAGAATCAAGTTGTAAGGAGCCTCGGACTTTCTTCGGGCGCTAATTCACCGTCTCAGCGCAAATCAAACCGCAATACGATATTACGTATATCAAATTACAGCTACACGCCCGAGATTCGAGCAAAGGAAAGTCTTTCTCCGATATCGCGGTAAGGTAATCGGCATATCATCCGAGGTCGATCCCCGGGGATGGGAGTCGGGGAATTATAGCCCTGTGCCGGGAGGGCGCCTCGCGGATCGAGTCAAGGTCACGTTAAGGAGGTGGAGGTCGGCGTGGAGGCGAGAAGAGGTTGCACGGCACCGGAGGCCGGTGGCATCCTTTGCGGAAGAGAGAAAACCGTCGGCGACACGCACACTTTCTTCGCTCCACGTCCGTGTGCTTGCACGTATACTCGGCTGTTGGTCGTCTGCACACATGGAGGCGTATGCGCGGTGCCGGAATGAATAAGAGCGAATATCGCCCGTTAGCGGGAACGGGAACGGTACAGTGGTGAACTGTTATCCTCCCGACGGGACCCGGCCGGGCTACGTCAGTCCATTCCTACCGCCTCTGATTCCTCTCAGTTTACATTTAACGTCGACGATCGGGTCTTTGCCGAGGTGCTTAAAGAACCTCCCAAGTACCGAGGCGATACTCTCCCGAAGGACTCCCGAGGATCCCGGGGAACACCGTTCGAATTGTTCGCGAAATGTGCGGAGTTTCGTTAATCGTTATACGTGGGAAAAGAACGCGTTTCGATTCTTCGATCGTGTACCGAGACGTCTTGTGCTTCGTAAGTGATTATAACGCGTTTTGGATTTTGTTCTTTTTTTTTTTTTCGTTGGATCATTTCGATGATACGACCGCGGGTTGTCGCGAGGATCAGAATCGTGGAAGGCCAAAGGACACCGTTGACGGGATTTTCCGAAGTGGTTGACAAGCTGAGCGAACAAGAGGTTGGTGCCAGTTTCAGTTTCTGTTTGCTGTCGCTTCGCCGAAACTGACCGTAGTGTGAAATTACTCCACCAACCTTCGAAGCCACGAGCAGAGTGCCTGGACTCGATGTTTTTCTCTATTTTCCATCGATTGCGAGAGAAGATTTATCCATTTCTTTCTTACGCCTGCAAAGTGCGTTGGAGCTTGCGCACTTTTGTTCGTGAAATAAAAAGTCGCGGTGTGATCTTCGAGGGGATTTATCGTCCTTTTTAAGCTTGCGTACGTAAATCGGTAAGCTCTTGAAAAAATGACAGGACACTTGAGAGAGAGAAAGAGAGAGAGAGAGAGAGAGAGAGAGAGAGAGAGAGAGAGAGAGAGAAATCACTTGCATTATATTCTCGTATTCTCTGATTTCAACTTATGTATGTATATTTTTGTCTGTAATTTTTACACAAGCCGAAATTTTTGTCAGTTTCAGTGAAACGGATGAGCATGGCATTACTGTGCAGTTGAGGTGGGTTCGGTTTTATTGCAGGGACGTGTATATATACTTATATACTCGTTGCAGAAAAGTAGGTACTGCACGTTATCCTTTGTGAACAGGAGGATTGTAGGTCGGTATATTATATTTATATACGTTATTGCCCCAATTTAAAACTCGAAATATTTATTGCTCCAAATTTTACCTTCTGCTCTAATTTGTACGCGTAGCATTTTAATGACTGTTCCTACGTCTGCTGTGCAACAAAGTGATTTGGAATTTACACTTAGGGTAGCATTATTACACCTAATATACCGTGATGGTAGGAAGAAATTTTTACCGAATTACGTGCTGAATATTAAATCGAATTAAATGAGAAACAATAAACTGCTTTTAAAGTTGTAATGAAAATTAATCAAGCGTCAAACTGATTCAAACATATATCTGCTGTATTCGATGTGCTGTAAAATGATGAACCCATTTTTTTTCTAACGGCAAATAAAATTTATTCATCCTAAATAAATTGTTTAACTGGTATGTGCAATTTACATAATTAATAACCCTGCAAGTTTGTGGCTAATGAAAATCTAGCGATCGTTGGATCACGTCTTGTAGTCTCGGATCTCTGATTCGGCAGATTCGAACGGATCTTTACAGCTGAAAAGATGGGAGAGGTTTGAACTCGATGATCGAACCGTAAGATGGTGGGATTTTTGCAGATTTACTCGATTCCACTTATTTTTATTAATTTTTGGAACCGAAACGCTGAATCTTGGAGGACAAACGGAGGAGGGGGTGTATAAACATCTCTAGTCGGCCATTGCAGACGAAGCGAGTGTGTAGAATGTAAAAGAGCATGCCGCTGAACGAAGAAGTCAAGTAAGTGAGACGGTTGAGTGCAGGGAATGTGCAAGCGGAAGGGGACTGGAAGCGGGAGGAAGGTGAGAGGAGCCTAGTTTCGTGGGAAGAGAACGGGTCATGGCTAATTAACGCGTTGCGCAAGCAAATATAGGTGTCCGAGCGAGCACGGTTTTCTCGAAAGAGCAAAATCACGGTCTAATGAGACAATTATCGACTAAAAGACTCGGGGAAATAACGAGTGGAGCAAAATTCAAGGTGACACTTCGGTCAAACTTCGTATCGTGTGAAAGTGTTTGAACCTACACATGCCTTCGAATCTTGTCATATACGAAGGAACGGAAATTCTGAAACAAGTTTTTGTTTTTTTTTTTCTTATTTGACAGAACTGAAGTCCCAGCAACTCAGTGAGATCAGATTAAACGTCTGAATGTTTTTTCGTTCAATTGATATTCTAATGATTGTTTGATAACTGACAAACGAGAAAGAAAAAAAAGACACACACACACGAAATTATACCTGTTGTTTGTAAGCGAAAGCAATCGAAGAAACAGCTTGAACGTGAATGATTATTGCGATATCCGAACCTCGGTACAGGGTACGATAAGATGTAATACAGGTTCAATGAATGCGCGTGTATTATACGGTACATCGTCTGGGAAAATTATAAGAAGTTACTAGGCGATGCTCGGATGGTAAAACAGTAATTGTCGTGACGTTTCGTGGAACTTGTTTGCGGGTGTGCGAATCGCGACATGTACGTACGTACATACACACATGCATGACGATAAACGTGCAGAGCGGAGTGTGAAATCCTGGCGAGGATTACTGTAATACCGACGGAGGTGGGATCGCGGCAACATTTCCCGCAGCATCGCAAAGATCAGCGGCCTTATACGTGCAGTGGTTAAAGGCCAAGGCGACGGCCAAAGTCAAGGGATTTCTCAGCGGCTCGGGCCCCGGGAATAAGACCCCTAAACTTGTCCCAGGCACGGCGGGTGGATTAAGGCCTGTGTAAGAGCTTACAGTTGGCGGCATATTCGCAACGACGACGAGGAGGAGGAGGAGGAAGAGGAGGACGAAGGTTCGACGGATGGACAGACGGAGGCGACGGCGATGCCCGGGCAACGCTCCCGCAGAGCCGGGGCCAACTAACGGTCCTCGCCATCTCCACTCTCCTCTCTGTCTCTCTCTTTTTTTCTATCTTCCTTTCTCTCTCCGCTTCCTTTTCGTCGCCATTCGAACACGTATAGATGACGATGACTAGACGTGCCGATCGCCGCGGCGCGGAAAAGAAAAAGGAAAATACAAACCAAGTGAAAATATGAAAACGAGGAAGAAATGAGGTAGCTGGAAAAATGTTCTAGCTGTTATAATAAAAAATTACGCTCCGGCATTTCGAGGTTGAAAATTGTTTACCCGCTGATTCATCCGGGGCGAAATAAATGAACTCGGGCGTGGTCGAGCCGAAATTTTTATACGGTCACCCTGCGAATTTCATAATTCACAGAATCTTTGATAAACAGTTTTTCAAAGACAAGATAATCGGCGGATATCCTTTTTGCGAAACACTCGTTTAGTGTGAATGAAATTGGATACACGTTGTTCAGACGGTTCCGCTGCTGAGTGACTTTGCAAAATATTGATCATCGTACCGGGTTGGATAAATTTTTTTTTTCATTATTCGTCAACAAATTCTACAGGTATCCGCATAATGGGTCGTGACGTGTCATCAATAATTAACGTTAAATAACATAGCGTGGATCGTGGAATCCGTAAGAAAAATTTCTCTCGGTGCAGGGATTTCGGCGAAAATTTTGTACACAGCTGGCCTGATCAATGGAGATCATCTTGCTCCTGCGGAATAATAAGAGAATCTACCTGACGCGGCGGTGGAGAGAATGGATGGTTTCGAGTTACGAAGGAGCGAGGGAATCGAACGATTTTAATGACAGGTAGCTATCCCGATGCATAAAGAGCCGCAGCGAAGGGCGCAAAAAACATGAAGGAGGTTGCACAAATTGGTGAGGCGCAGGACAATGCGGGGCAACGTGCAGCAGGGGCGAAAGAAAAAGTGTTCCGGGTTCGAGGAACGTCATGTGCTCCCCGTGTTGATTTTCAAATTTTTATACCACAGATTTTTACAGAGCGTCGAATGGGTGTCTGCGCGATAGCAAAAACCACGCTTCCTGTCGCTTTTTCCGGAGCTTGCGCGTCGACGAGGGGCCAGTTGGTCGAATTATTTCTCAGTGGAACGGAAGAGGATCATCGCTCATCGGCGGCGAGACCGATCGGTCCTCGATTCCCCCGGGATCTGCAAGGATGAGCCCCGGTAACGAGGGAGAGTCAAATGACGTTCAGAGAAAGCTTTCGCAATAATCGTTTGCGTAATTTACAAGTTCATTTTCGGAGACGGTAGACACCGAAAGGACATCGGAACAGGTACACAGCCGGCAACGCAGCCTGGCTCGTAAATCTCCAGCGGTCGCGATGATAGGCCGAAAAACCTTGGCTTCTTTGTCATCGTCCTCGTAAAAATCTTCATCTTACAAATTCCGCCACCCAGCAGGCGGCGACTCGGACCCGGAAGAGAGAATCGGGGACAAAAATTGGATTATCACGGGTCACGGGCGGAAATTTATAACGTCCCGGTCCCGTCCCTCAAAAGCTCTGATTCTCCTCCGGACGCATCTTCCCTGAGAAAATGATCGATTCCCGAACATTAATTTTTTTCTTTTCGCGCGAGATATATATTTTTTCGGCACGCATATGTCCGGCGATTTTTTACTCGCTCTTACTTTTCACCTGTGACGTTATACAAGTATATATATGTATATAATTCGTATGACCATAGTGGGAGACGGACGAGGATCGAAAAAGCGTTGAAGATTGTTAACAACGGACAGCGAGGTTATACCTGGATAATTCTCCCCCTCCTCCCGCTTGTTCTCTCCACTCTCAAGATGACCCTCGCGTAAAAAACCATTCGAAATAGCCCGTATCAAGTATCCCTTCCAGCGGTGTAAAAGAAAAGCGTTATAAAAAGGAAAATGATAAAAAAAAAAAAGCAGAAAACACCCCGACTCACAATGGGTTTTTCAATATCCGTACGCAGTGCATCCTATGCATCCGCTGGTCCATCCTCCTCCTTCTTCCTTCCTCGTGGGTGCGCCCTGCTCCTCGTCCTGCACCCCGCATCTTG
Organism: Neodiprion pinetum; assembly: GCF_021155775.2. Classification (NCBI taxonomy): domain Eukaryota; kingdom Metazoa; phylum Arthropoda; class Insecta; order Hymenoptera; family Diprionidae; genus Neodiprion; species Neodiprion pinetum. Next base: position 5,220,402 of record NC_060237.1, on the reverse strand, counting down.
CATCCTGCGCAACTCCCACAATGCGCCCTGCGGAGTGCGGAGAATAAGGCGAGTCGTAGTTAGTCCGAGACCTTCCCTCCAAGTAAGGGATACCATTTATACAAGCGTTGCGCCGCACGCTGTGAGGAGCGTCGTGGATATCGTAAGTCGCGTTTGCTGCTTCCAAAATAGTTTCACCATTGTTCTCTATGGTAATGCCTCCAACAATGCACACCGCAGTTTTTCCTCCGACGGGGAAGAATTTTTACCATCCCGACTCGGTTTCACAACGCCCATTCAAGATTACGGCCTTCGCGTAATCGTTGCGTTTTCGGGACGTTATCGGATGTAAATGTGTGTTCGTTGAAATAACGACCTGTCTGAAAAGTTTCCCCGCATTCCCAAATTACGCATTCATTGCGTACCCATATTCGTATAATCGGCGAAAATTACGACCTAAATATAACGGAGAGTGTATTTTTGCATTTGGGGTAAGTTAGAAAGTAGCCAGAGCTTATCGTTTCGGGATAGACTTTATGCGCGCGTAATGACCGTAGACTTTATTTCAGTTAACGAGGTATGATTTAATCAGCTCTCGAAGGTACGACCCGAGCAATCGTGTTAATTGGAGGTTAAACGAGTTGGAAGCGGGGTAGGCAAGTTCGCCTTCTTTCTTCGAATGACTCGCAAAGAGTTGAAGTTGACGGCGATCGATAATGCAAGGCAAACGATTCGGACACGCGGTACCGTCTCGATCTAATCGCACAAGATTATCACCGACTCGGTCATTAGCCGACGAGTATATTCACGTATACGTGCACACAGGTAGAAAACTACTCCGTATTAAAATTGTCCATACGGTGTTACATACCTTCCTTAATTACGCGACAGAATTAGCATACTCAGATCATTTGGTTTGTAAATTTGACTAAATAGTTGCACGTCGGCAGCTCCGGAAGTTCGCGTACCCCTTGCGCTATTACTGCATGTTCATACTGTATCGCACTACGTACCTACTCACTATGGATTTCCGTTTCTGAACATCCACGTTCCCCGCATGTCCCCATGGACGAGTGTACGTCGTATCCCCGTCACACAAAGCCGTCACCCACACATCAACGTCGTTCAGATTTGTATCACGCGTCGCTGTTTCCTGTAGGAATACCGAAGCTGCAACAACAGAGCCAACGTTCTCATCGCTCTTTGCACTAAAGCGCGAATCATGTCGCCTGGTATCGTGTCATTAGCGTCGTTGATTGCGGCTATTTGTTTTTTTTTTTTTTTTTTTTTACAGACGCCGTTTCTTCCCTCCTCCCCCTTCTATCGTCATTCGCCGAGCTAATGAACGCGGTTTACGAACCCTGCACACACCGATCGTTGTAAACAATAAGTAATTAAATTAGGCGATCCGTTCGTTATACGGCTGTAGATTATCGTTATAAAAGAGCGACATGTGAAAGGTGTGTAGATTCGTGTAACCGGGTATATAAATCACTGAGCGGCTTTTGAGTATGAACCTAGCTATATAAGAATATGTGTATTATACGTTGGAGAAAGACGAGCGGTTGGGAATATTTTCGTTAATTGGTCCTAACTCCTAATTACACATTCTCCAGCCCGCTAGCAGGAAGTGGATTGTAAAATAGCATAAGCAGGCAGGTTGAGAAGATGAGGGAATCCTTGTACCGTGGCTGTGCATCATCGGTTGGTAATTTTGAAATTGTTAGTCAACGAACGAACTGGGTTAAAAGCAACCGATTACAAGTTCTCGGTGTTAATCGACTGATTGTAAACTTGTTCGCCGAGAATGCGGCGGCGACCGTTTAACTCGTACGCAATTTTGAGCGCAATAAGGTTGCGGTTGTTCAGATTAGATTATAAACGATAATTGCAACGACGATCTCGATCCTCGGTGGTGCGCTCGGGTTAACGGGAAACGGGCGTTCGTTGCATCGCACTAACAATAAGGGGGGGAATTGTTGTCGGATGGCACTACTTCCTATACGGCATATACCTGCATCATTACGGGTATGCCATGCGGTGTTAATGTACGTTAATTGACCTACGCCTCTCTCTCTCTCTCTCTCTCTCTCTCTGTGTGCCATCATATCTGCAAAACCACTCATCCCCCGCAGTGTTGTATGCGGTGTGTAAGGCGATGTTTCTGCCTAATGATAATTCCTTTTCCTCAAAGGGTTCACCTTGCTCTCGTTACCTTTCACCGCCGTCGCGACTAATTGGACGGCATTACTCACGCCCTTCGTGCCTCCGATGCGACCGGTCGATTAAGCGTAATACTTTTCGGCGACGACGCAGGTTACAATATATGAAATGTCTTTGTGTTTTTCTTTGTAACGAGAAATATATGCCAAACAGGAATTTGCTTCAAGCGAAATCACGTATGGTGTTAGGTATGAAAATCCGTAACAACGTTCAAAAACGTTTTCAGGTTTTTTAAGACACTTAGAAAAAATCAAAATACACGAATGCAGAGGGCAAAGGACACTGTACATACATAATCGGCGTGATGTACGAGATATCCGTTACATGTACTACAACCTGTTGGTAGGGAAAAACGAAAAACGAGATTCGAGGTGGGAATCCATTTTTTTTAAATAGCAACTCGGTGAAAAAAAATAAATATATCATTCGCAGCCAAACCTCAAAAATCGAATATTTCCGGGATACAAGAAAAATTCAAGTATATTCCCAGAACTTTTTAAAGAAAAGCAAAATTCAAGAGCTTTTCCAGGACCTCAAGGACTTCCAGGAGCAGTGGACACCGTGTCACGAAGTAGCAGCATCAATGATATGTTAAAGATAACAGAACAAACTTATTATATACTAACCAATAAGAGTTAGGCGGACACGTATATTAAGCTGTTGCTGTGGAGATCGTCTTGAGACGGTTTTAATTTATTTATAATACATTGTAAACATGGTTAACGTCCTTCGTGTCTATAACATTGTTAAACAAAAACGTGCAACAAGTTTATAATCTAATTTTTTGTAGAAGAAACACGAAGAGATTTATTTAACTGACGTTAGTTTGAACGTAGACCTTTCTTTTATTTAAATGACATCTATATATACAAATGGTCTTATTTACGAACATTCGGAGTTATATATAGTTCCGGATTACGAATAAACTCCTATTTCTGTTTTTTCATTATTATTTTTTTGATCGTTTTTTTTTTTATTTTGATTGCTTTGGATGACTGGTCGACATAAGACCAGTTGTATATATAGATGTCATTTAAATAAAAAAAAAGTCTACGTTCAAACTAAGTTCAGTTAAGTAAATCTCTTCGTGTTTATTCTACAATAGGATTATAAACTTGTTGCACGTTTTTATTTAACAATGTTATGGACCTGAAGAACGTTAACCATGTTTACAATGTATTGTAAATAAATTAAAACCGTCTGAAGACGATCTCCACAGCAATAGTGTAATATTTGTGTGCGCCCAACTAGTATTGGTTAGTATATAATAAGTTTGTTCTGTTGTCTACGTTCTATACGATTGTACAAATTGTTAATCAAACAATTATTTTTTTTTGTCCTACTGTCTGCATAGAATAAAATTGTTTCCCCGAGGAGGGCCCACAGAACGGGCCGAAAGGTGGAAAAAAATTGGAGTCTGTATTTCGACGTTCCCTGACCTACATTTCCAAGAAATTCTCCGCGCAATTAGATTATTGAGGTCAAGATTTTTCTCAACACAGGTTTATATCGGATCGGGTTTTTTGGCGATCCCGGAATCTTTGAAAGACCCGAAAGGTGGGTAACCTGACTTACTTAATATTTGTAATATCGGACTAATACCAAATACTAATGTAGAAAGAATTCTTGGATGTGTAGGATAGAATGGAACGCATCGTTAACTGTGAGCGTTTCGTCCCTGGATGTAGTCCCAGGACACAATTTATCAATCTAATTAAACAAAAGAATTTTACAATAAATAACGACAGAAAGGGGGAGCTTGTTCGTATTCCGAACCAAACCACACCGGCGGAAAACTAGAACCAAGAAAATTTGTGCGGTTTAGTTCGGAGTATGAACAAGCTCTCCCTTCCTGTCGTTATTTATTGTCAAATTCTTTTGTTTAATTAGATTAATAAATTGTGTTCTGAGGAGGGCTCACACCCACGGCTGAAACTTTGGCAGTTAACAACGTGTGCATTCTGCATAATACACTCTGGGGTCAAGATTTCTCTTTCCACTAAACATTAATAAAAACTAGTACATTTTATGACAGACATATTTTTAGTAAAAAGTATATCAACTTTCATTGTATTGATATCACTGTGCAATATTTGTATATCATAAAGATCGATACTGAAATTTACAAACAAAATGTGGATCAAAATTGTTCAATAAGTATTAGGTATGTAATTGGCTAATTTTTAGGTTACAAGCTTATTACTTACGAGTAATTATTCCCGTCGATCGTTTGTTGTAAATGCCGGTACAGCGCCGGGCGTACGATAATAAAGCATACGGCACTGCTGTGAGTAGAGCCCTCCATTTCTTCCAGAGATTCCCGAAATTGTCGGGAACCCGGCCTGAAATAGATTTTTATTGGTTACAATATGTCACGGAAGTTTGCGGAAAAGAGTTTGTAACTGATAACCTGATTACCAATAATTCGCCCGCGAACGATACCTGTTGATTTCTTATCATTATATCGTTACGCTACATTTGGTTTTTAGTGGATAATAAACCTCCGCCAGTAGGAAAACGGCGCATGAAATAGCTCACGCATGAAACGTATGTTTGAATAGTCGTACATGCCTAATATAATCCAGAGAAACGCTTTCTCTGTGCGGGGTTTATCTGTACATCTATGGAACTATAGATATAGCGTGGATTCGCACACCGATTCAACTCGTTACAGGTACGCGTTGCTTGGAAATATGTTGGGAAATGCAGATTTATATCCAGGCCAGTGAATTCCCCCTCGCAGCTTTTTCCCATGATTACAATTGTCACAGGCGTGACGCGAGCAAATGAAAACGAATCGCCGGTACAAACATCGCTGTCGCCGATTCGTTTTTGTTTCAAATTTTTCGACGCGGACAACTAGCACCGAATATTTAGGTAGCAATGAAAATTCAGCGTTTCGCCTGAAACACCTGAGAGCTAGATGACTGAAAAATGCGAGGCGTAAACGCCGGAAGGTGTGTAAATTCACGTTGTTACATACCTAATACCTGGAGAGCATGGGAATGGATCACGATGCCACGGATTTCTGTGCAGACCATTTCACTCGCATCCCGCGAACTCTGGCGCCGATGTATCGAAGCAGAATGAACGCGACGCGACGCGAAGTTCGGACCGGAAGCCGAATGTTCGATACGTCGATCCCGGACTATTAGCGTGTATCGCAGGATCTTGTAAATCTAACCTCACCGAGTTCACACACACCCGAAATTTTCACTTGTTTACTGCGCGCACTTCATTGTCAACCACAGCGACTTGCTGCAGTTGATTTTTCTTAGCCACGGTGTACGAAGTACGAACATTTTCACTGCGATGTGCGGCGGGACCTGCGTTACTTTTGGATGCGACTCTTGTGCCAAGTAAGTTCGATGTCGTTACAACGTATGAGGCGGATAAAAACAAAAGCCGTGCGTCTGTGTATCGAAGTTCGAATCACGGTCAAGGCTTCGCCGTTTGTTGTTTTTTTTTTTCCTGAACCGGGATCAAGCTCTAATAACTGTATAGGTATATACAATGTCGGTTATTAGTATTGTTTTCAATCCTTTGTAATTGCGTCGGTATATTTCTGAAAATTATATATTACGTGGGGGTTGTTCGTTGCCTACTTTTTCCCTGAAGAATTTTAATTTCTTGTATAGAGGAGGAAAAACATTTATCGAAGATCAAATGAATTCCGATCTTGTATCTTGTATCGTATCTTACTATGTATCTTGGGTATCTTGTTTCACATAGCCTGAAAATTGAAGAATTATTTGACGAGTACAGCTTATACCGATTACTATATAGAAGATTGAATTTGATTCCCACGAGAAAATTTGCTTATTGAAACACTGGGGCGGGGAATAATAATTCTGTTCCAGGTCCGTAGTAGCTGCGAAGCATGGATGGATCGAGTGCATGTCGACCACTTTTCCGGGCAAAGTTTACTACTTTCACACGAGTACGCGATGCTCAACGTGGCAACGACCCGTTCCGCGTAACGTCACGCTTCCGCGTTACAAAAAATTTCGGGTAAGTTTTTTTTAAGCATGGCTATAAATATACGTTAATTCACGATTTCGCTCGCGGTACGAGACCTTAATTCGAATTGTCTTTTAACGGCGATAAAGGATGCGATAATTTTTGCATCCAGGAATCGAACCCGGCCGATTCGCCGACCAATGACGAGGTCCTTCCTTCAGGATTGGCGGTGTCGAGCACCAAGCATTCGATTTTCTCCGGTGATCTGCCTTCGGCGTTCGAAATGCACGCTCGCAGGATGCAGATATACCTTGAGAAAAATACCGATCATTGCAGTAGCGAGGCGCTTCGAGACAAACTGATCGAAAGCTACAAGAACGCAAAAGCCGAGCTTGCAAAAAAATTAGACGAAAAGCGGAGGATGAAGCAGCCGCGAAGCGTCGGTGAAAAACCGAAGATGAAACCGAGAACGCTTCAGGCCTCCGTAAGAACGATCCGCGAATGTAATGGGATAAAGACTATCAGCTACGATCACGGGCCCCGGGAATTACCCGCTGGTGTAAAATGTTGCGATCTGAGCGAGACCACATCGGATTCGAACTTGTTTCCCGCTCCGCGCTGTGAACGGTCATCGGTAACCGACAAAAGTCTAATCCCACCCGGTCAAGGTCGAGACGAAGATGGTATATCTGGTCACAATCGCCGCTTCGCCGATTTAACTTTCAAGGATTTGAATTTAAGCGATACGGAGAACACCGAGAGCGGATTCGGATCTGCGTAGTAGGCTGCTCGGTTTGCGATCTGTTCGCTTGCAAATTCGATCGGAATATTTCTATCCCTGCGTACGTGCAACATTTTCCTGGTAGAAAGAAAAAAAAAAACGTACCAGACTCACGTGATACTAGGATGTAAGAATTACCATATTAGAACGATGTAGGTATCAGATTGAAAAAACCTTTTGCACTAGGTTCCATACCCTAGAGATGACTACTATACATACATGTCAATTGTTCTAGATATTTCCATTAAAGTTAAAGTTTCTAATTTATACGTTCAGCGATTCTTATTTTTCTTCAAGTATCAAATGCCCCTGATTTCGAGCGATTGTCGGACAACTCATCTAGATCTCGATGGTAATGCCTGACACAAAACGTGCAGTAAACAGTTACGGAGCCATAGGATTGCGCAAAATTGTTTGAATATATATTATAGATATCAACAAATCACACGTTGCCATATCTCCGGTCAGATAAATACGCGAGATTGAATTTGAATAATTCATTCTACTCGTTCCGTTTTGTTTATACATATGAAGTTTCGTTTCACTCCGATCCGCATGTTTTGTCCCAAATTTTCACGTTGTCAGCTGCAGTCGAGCGTCTACACATTATGCGGTTTTGAAACGAGTACCCGATTGGCTTTACGAGCTATGCAGCTCCCTTTTCTGAATTCCAAAACAACCGTTTTGCTCCGAATCCATCCACAATCCGTCCTATAATTATCATCTCTTTATCAGTTCGAGACTTTTTTCGGTCAAAGGAGGTCCCCGTTTTCTTTCTTATTTGTTTTTCTCGATGTGGCAACAAGTTTCGACCCACATACCAAGCACGGAGATTCCGTGTAGGTACTCGAAGCGTAGATAAAAATCAAACATCCGGAGTCTCGAGGCGGGATGGAAAAAGTCCGAGGTTTGTTTCAACGATAATAACACTAAAATCTTTGGGGCCACTTCCAGCTCGCAACATCCGTTGCTGCAGCAGCTGGCCGAGACCTAATGTTGACTTTTCAACAACCGTAATACGTTACATAACTAATTTCAGACTCGCAATTACGTCTATAGCATGTAGATAATCGCCACTAAGGCCAGCCTTTCGCTGCTAATTCAGCCTGACGAGACGCGTTTTCGCAATAATAAGCACTTTTTCACTCCCATAAACGGGACCGGGTCCACCCCCAGCCATCTATCCTCGTCCTTTCCTATCCCACCACCTTCTCGCCTATTTCAAGGCTCGCCGACTTACGGCCTAGGCCTCAAACGCTGTCATCTGTTTTTGTATACATATACATACCGTAAAATGTGTAATACCTATAGTTTATTCGAGAGCAAATTGAACCGTTCAAACGTCCGTGACCCACCTCTGCTCATTCAGCAATAAAAATTATAGATACCGTAGGTAGCGGGAGACGTTATTATACGTCCTCGGATCTCGCAGGACATCGATAGATTTTTTTTATCTGTTTTCGTTTCTGTTCCAAAAATTAGCATATGATGCCCGACTCTATGACCAGTTCTCGTGTTTCCTCCAAGACCACAATCCGTATCGCGTGAACGCATACAACGTAAATGTCTGAGAGAATCTGAGCTCGCACAAACGTGGGTACGAAAGGGACCGCGTTCAGGGAGCACACCACGGTGCAGAAGACCGGGGTAAGGCGGAACGGTGTTGTCGGCATGAGCGGGCATGAGATCAGTAAGGTAGGAGTGCCACGGTGAAGAGATACAGGTGCGCGCAACGGTGCGAGGATTCCCGGGACCACTACGTTCCCCGGTACCTCGTCCACCACCTCCCCCCCCTTCATCCCGGCTCTTTCGCTGTTCGCTCCCGCTTCGTCCTTCCCGTAGCTTCGTTCGCGCTAACTTCTCTCCCTCGCCTCGCCTCCTCTCCCTTTGCTTCGCTCGCTCACCGCGAGCCTCGCGAGAATTTTAAAACGAGTTCGTGTCAGCGCACCGCGCTGCAGACGTCTGTTACAGTACAGGTCGGTAGGTAGGTAGGTAGGTTGGTAGGTATACGTGCGCAACCCACGTACAATGCGCCTCCAGTCCTCCACCCTTACCCCCCTGCCCCTTCTCTTCGAGGCTTCACGTACACGTGCGAACGTGGTACCAGTCTCACTGTTCGTTACCCTGCATCGTACACCGACGGAACCTGTGCAGAAGCCTTTTTCCGCGGTGGGGGTGAAGCGAAGGGCGGCTTGTCGGTGTGCGCGAGACTACGGCGAGGCCCTTGAAGCACGTACCGGCGGGACCGGAGTGATTTCGAGATCGTGCATCGCAGGTTCATGGGAATTAACTTGCCGCCTGACCACCACTCCTGCTGCAGGGCCTCCAGGTCCCGTCTATACGATATAAATCGCCTTTGCGCAAGCCATCTTTCGATGTGTGCAGCGGATTCCTTCCTGCATCGAACCTTTCTCCTTGGCAGCATGGGCCTCGCCTGCTTGCAGCAGCCTTCGCCGACTGTACGTACATATAGGTATAATGAATCGCGTACGTGATTACGCAGCGCGGTAATTCCTCCGGGGTATCCTACTCCAGCGCCATTGTCGTTTCCTCGAGAACGCCTTTCTTGCGCACCCCGGTTTTTCCTCCTCCGTTGTATACATGTACCTGTTGTACGTGTGTACCTTGCAGGAATTCAACGGCAAAACCATCTCGTAGCTATTTCTCATCTCGATTTCCTGTCGCATGCTCTCGCGAGCATGCCTGCGGAAGACACAAGGCTCGGACAGCTTCTCCTCCAGCTGGCTTTCACGACGGTAGGTATACGAGAGGGAATCAAGCGGCTCCGCCAAGTGAGGAATTACCGCTCGTAAAAAGGACGGCAAATACGCGAAATAGCTTCCCGGGGATTCCCCGACGCGACTCGCTCGTCTCGAGCTCCTCCGACGCGGCTTCTGTACCCTCAACCCTGCGGAACTTATCTCGAGGTAGCGCCTGCCATATGCTACGAGCGCCTCTCATTCTGCAATTTCTCGAGATGGACGTCTCTATACCCGACAGTCAGCCGCGATCGGCGACGGCTATTAGCTGGTTGCACTGCAGGCGAATGACGATTTCTTCAGCGAAGACCGTTCGTGATAAAACTCACCTCGCTCTTCCGGCCATTTTATTCTTCCGCGCAAATACGAGACCTGCAGAACCGGATGGCGCGGCCGCCATTTTGGAGGGCATTTGGAGACTTACAGTAATGTAGAAAAAAAAGAGAGAGAGAGAGAGAAACCGAGACCGTTTCATTGTCTTTTTGCCACGGGAACGTCCGCGTTTCTTTCTAACTTGTTTACGCTCGTTGGTAAGGTATATGAATTCTATCGTAGTTGAAGCGAAGGAAGCGTGATGCCGGGGCATAATGCCCCTCCGTGAAAGAGAATATATACCGTGGAGGACGCGGTGAAACAGTCTCTCCCAAGCCGCAAAGTTCACGGCCGTCAGAGTCGCGGCGAGTCTCGATCTTGATTTGATCTTATCCGCGAGCCTTGCGTCGGAAGCGAGAATTGCCTTTGTCTCCGGTTTGTGTTAAGCCGCCACGAGTCCGTACGGCCGCCATACGTGTGCATGTACCTGCTCCGTGCTTGGCGCGAAATTACCTCCGCGTATAATTTAATGCCACGGTTTATCCTGACGACGCGGAGACGTAACAACAATCCTCCTAGTTGTATACCGCATTCCGCTTCGTCTCCGCCTCGAACCTGGAACCGCATTCAAGTCTAGCGACTTGTTTTCCGCGGTGAACATCCGCGAGCCGGGAAGACAAAGTCTTTCTGCTGTGCGGCAGACCGTGGACGTTTCCGCCAGAAAGATAAACAGCTTGCTGCTACTCTCCACGGCTATACGGCAAAGAAAATAGTGATGTGGCTCACTTCGATCGGGGGAAAATTCTCGAATGCTTATTTGAAGTATTAGCGAGAGTTCCGGGGAAGCTTCGTCCCTCCAACGGCTTACCTCGGTCAATTCGTTCCTTCATAGGGCATTCGCTTTGTTCCTCGTTTTCTAAGTACCACCTAAGTCGTTCGTTCTAGTCGCTCCTCGAGAGAATTCTTGCGTGTCCTTTACCGCCGCGGTTTCAAGTTCGTTGCCCTTGCCCGTTGCTCCGCTGGATGCCAACTTGCGCGGAACAATGTTTCGCCATCTAGCGGAGGCTTTATCAATCTCTTTCACCGGTGCAGTTCGTACGATAAAACTCGAAAGCAAAGAATGTACACAGGTATGTAGATCGAAACAGTCCAAGTACTTATTTTTCGGATTTCATCTCGAACGCTGACTTTCGCAATTAGTAACCGCGAGATTGTTTCGCCAGAACACGAATGACACGGTAATTATTATTGCAATGCCGGGATTATTAGTTTCGAAATATGCATAGTTGAAGTAACCCACCTTTTGGCACTCACATGCTTTGAAAATCTACTCTCATCAGTGCTCTAAACCGCTCTTGATACTTAATCCTGAATTCTAATTAGCACGACCAATCGTGCATCGGTGCTCGATAAATTCACCTGTTTATATTATTTCGCGCTGTAGTTTGCGGCAAAAATAGTTTATACGATCCTCAGCAGGGCTGCGGCGCTGTTCAGATTATTTGTCTGCGCCATCTTACGGAATGTTTTGTAACCAAGAGAGCACGGAGTCGCAATGTCGGCAAGTCAAAGTCACTTGGTCTCGTTGGAACGAAGTGTGTGATTTGCGGGTTGCATATAGCTAGGCGGATCGTTGCACCGATTTTCGAATGCTATCTGTAATTACTCTGCTATTTCCAAGTTCTACGTGCAGACACATGGCAGACAGTTTAACGACTAGTTCTTGAGAACGAAAAAGGTAGGTTATTCGGTAGGCGCGTGCTTTTCAAGCTCTCCCGCATCGCGGACTCTTTTTACCAACGTAACGCCCGAGTACAATTCTGGCGCCGAAATGTATAATAAACCGCATGTGGAGTCCCGGTGTCTATCTAGCGGTGACGCGTGCGGCCTAGTTTATTAATAAACATTGGATCGTGGGTGAAAAATAGGAGGAAATATTTTATCGGTCACGTTACGGATTGCTCGCAACGGGCTTATAATAGGCGCCAAAAATTTTGTCAACCAGCGCGAAGGGATAAAATTCCGCAGTAGTTAAACACGCCGTTTTCAAAAGCTATCGATCACGGCCCAGGGTTTGCCACCGCACTATCTGTTATCATCCGTACCCTCATCGCGTCTCTAAATAGTATCCCTATCTCATTACGTCTGGTTTTGCCCGCGGTGCGTGATCAAGAAGCGTGACGGGTTCGATTGCCAGATGAATTACGTAAAATCATGAGCTTCGAATTTCCACAGAAACGAAGAGAATGCGTCTTCGACGATCCGTATCTCATCTCACACGCTCACTGTTCCAATCTGCGGATGATTTTCATTGAAATATCTCTGCCGCTGTTGTCCCTTGTCAAACATCCCCTGAAATTGCGCTGACGTTTCGACCGCCGGAAGAGCTTCGCTGGTTCGACCATCGATTGCCGGGCTCTCGGGGAAGCTCAAAGTACCAACGTACCGCGCTTCGCCTCGTGTAGCGTTGGCTTTGCATCTGGTTTTGGTTCGGCGCATGCGCCGAGGCGCGCTATTCGTGGGCGGATGAGGGACAGCATAGGTCTACTAAAGCGGGAGTGAGAGGAAACCAGGTGGCGGCGGCGACGGCGGCGTTGTTGGAGAAGGATGAGGAGGAGGAGGAGGAGGAGGAGGAGGAGGAGGAGGCGAATGGAAAGGCAGGCTGGCTGGTCGACGACTGGCGGCGAGTCGAGCCTCGTTGGCACAGAAAACATGAAAGTGTACGCGAGTCGGACGAAATGAAAGCGCGCTAGACGGTCGAAGGTATAAGCCAGAGATTTGACGGTACAATAACAATCGAATTTGAAAACGCGAGGGAGCGACTGGAGTGCCGGAAATCGAGGAGGGACCGCGACCCTGGGCGAAGGGTGCGACGTAGAGAGCCGGGAACCCGGACACGAGGAAGGGCGAGGACGGTCGGGAGCTCACTCTTTCTCGAATTCGAATCAATTGGAAATCTGTCGAAAAGGCTCCTGGACTCACGGCCCTGCCGCCCCGGAGATGCCGTCGGAATTAGTGCCCGGGGTTCACAGGTGTTTTGTGTCAACCGTGCAGGTGCCAAGTGCGGTTATCAATTGGTGAGAATCACCTGTCGCCGCTTCCTATCGCGACGCTTTATTCCAGGCGGCCGCGTTTCAGTCGGGATAGTGTGAACCAGTGCCTGCAGTGATAACCGTCCTCTTCCAGCTACCGATCACCCCGTTTCTTCGTCGCCGAGTATAACAAACGGTGACAATGAAACGACCGATCGTTATCTCGCGGTGGTCAGGAATCTTTCTCGTTCTGTTAGCGGAGGTAAGTTACACGTTACAGACATCGTCGATTGGTCAATTTTTTGCGCTCCTATACGCTCCCCGATTCACCTACAACCTTGTTTTGCTTTTCGAAATACTATCTACCGTGGCTCTTGAAGATCGATCGTGGCTCCCCGCCGAATCGATCAATTCTCCAGAATCGATTAACATCGAGTCAGATCGTCACCCTGCGCCTTTCGAATTAGACCATCGTTTCGCGCTTGGAATAACTGTCCTGGCCAAGAATTGTGGGTAATAAATTCCGAACCTTCACAGAGTCCGAAATATTCCCGAGGCCGTATTTGCACAGAATTTGCCTAACTGTACGGGAAATTTGGCAAACCCTGACCTGACCGAAGGAACGATTTACAGCTCAACGTTAAACTTTATAACCCGCTTCGGCTACCTGCGGAGCGTCTGACCGTAGTGTAGGGAGTTAGTATACCTCCGCTCACTCACACCACTTGGCAAAGCACGACACACTTCGTCTTTAACCGCATACGTACACTGCCTCAGGGTCTTAGCCACGGCAGGTAAAAGCAGACACACGGAACAGGCAGATGGAGGCATATTATCGATACCTAGGACTGCCTGTTTGGCTCCTATGCAAACTGACGTAGGTGACTATAGGTGTGCACGGACTTGGTTGACTGAGCATTGCATAACGTGAACGACTTAAATGCACGATATTTGAAAAATTATGTTTAGCTCCGCTTGGAGACTATAACGGAACGCCCAGCGTCCCGAGGAATCATTACAGCGGATGTTGTGGGTGCCAATTTTCTCCCGCAACGTAAATCGATGGCTCACGATCTTCCTCGGTGATTATAATTCTGTAGGTAGATGGTACCAGATTCGGTGCAAGCCTGTGCGTAGACGGAGAACGGTTTGCTCTAACAATCGCGTACGAAGGTTACTTTTACAACGGCTGGTCTACGTCGAGTTTGGAATATGATCCAGAGATCAGGCCCGCAGCTTCTCAATCCGCTGCGGGAAGTCAAATCTGAGTACATCGCGTTGGGTTAACGGCGTTAGATTAATTGGAGACCAGATGGAACCGTTCCGATTTGTTCGAGCGATCGATGGCGGCGATTTTCAGTTTTGCGTCACGTCAAATCGAACTTTCCATCAGCTCTGTCCAACCGTGGGAACATTCTAATGCAGCTTTCGATTAAATTTGACAGTCGGTATGCCGTGCTGGGGAATTGTACACTCCGTAGCCTGATTGCTAGAAGTGTGAAATCCGCGGAAGGCTGTTGTACGTTAAGGCGTAGAGAACGTTATCGGTTTTTTATTGTTGGAAAAAGGATCGGTGGATGGGCGAGGTGTCCAGGTTACTCTGGACAAATACGCTGGTCTTTCGACAGGTGAAAGAACTCTGCACTCTCTCATTGAGTACAGTTCACGCGCGTTCAGCTGGGACAGCAATAAAGGCCTTTCGTAGTAACCCAACTCTCCTGGTACGAAAGAGTTGGACGTAAGTGCGTCGTTCGATAGCTCACGCATATCAAATGAGGTGTAAAGTCCCATGATCGATCAGCCAGCTAGCCAGCGGGCTCGATTCGAATCCCATTTCGGCACTGTCGAATTTCAGTTCTTTACGTCTTCATCGTTCGATTAAATCCTTGGGATCTCTCAGATTCCGCTTTTCTTCATTCCTCTCGTTTTTCTCTGCTTACCGCGACCTTCGCGCATATATTACTGGAATCGAGTATAGGTAGCCTACTGATTTACCGTCCACGCACAGGTAATTGACGAAAACGAGATTCGCGAAGTCGTATAAATTTATATAAAAACATAGTGATTTATCCATCGTCAGCGATTGTCGATGAATGCTTGGAGTAAGCCATGTCGAATTCGGCGTTGGTCGGATTTCAATCTCTTCAGGATCGTTATAAATTTTCAGATTTTTCAACCGAGCCAAAGATCAGGTCATTTTACCGAAGTCTGGTAGCTGGTCCATTTTACTCAAGTTTTTTCAGAAAACGATGACGCTACGCTTAAATTTGTACTTTCCCTGTTAGTCAAAGTTACATATTGTTTCTTTTTCCTCGACACGACGACGTGTGTTTAACAGGCCTTTGTCCGACTGTTCAAACGTAATCTATCGTTTGTTATTTGAATTCCGAATTGAAAGAGGTTCCATCCGACAACGAAGACAAGAGTTTCAACAATGTATCAATGAGAAGCGATCACCAACAGCCGGTGGTTTCATTCATTCTTATTAACTCCAATCCACTTGTCTCTGCATTGAAACGCGATAAGTGGATCCGATATGAAAACCGGCGAGACAATCGCAGCGTCGAAAGTTTCATGTAACGCCACAATCGTGGTAAAAAAAATATTTTTTTGAACATACCGCCGGGTATTTGGCCATGTACGCGACTCGTTGTCGCGTCGAAAACAGGTTATCCTCTCGCGCGGCAAATCCGGTTTCTGGAATATCCTTTCGTTGTTCGAAAACAGCGTCCTCCGTACTGACTTTGAAGCGTATTTTGCACCTGCTGCACTTCAACGCCTCGTCACGCATATTATTAACGCGTTACAACAGCGGGTTCCTGACCAAAGGCCTCCCGAGCAATTCCGCGGTATAATCGAGATCTTGGCATGTTTACCGCGGTTTCGAGGAAGCCTCTCGTCTCGAAACTGACCTCGAGAAAGATGCCGAGCTAGGATAGGTGTAGTCTTGCTGCTTCTCCGTTAAATTATACCTCCAAAAATTCCCCGATCGCCAACATGTTCCCGTTTAATTGCGAATAACGACCTTAGTGCGGTTTTACCGCGGGCCTCGAAGGCGGTCGCATGACTTAAGAGAATGTGCGTAAGAAGTCAATCGGCGGAGTAAGAAAATGTGGCAACGCGATAGACGCATCGTAGATATTTGGCGAAGACAGCTGAGCGAGAGAGAGACACCGAGAGAAAGAAAAGCTCCGGCTTCTTTGGCCCAGAATGCGGGGCGGATGACCGTAGCGTGCTAAAATAAACTCCTTCGACGGCAGTCGGAATCGTTGGATAACGAGTGAAGTGTCTCTTTCTGGGACCCGTGTTCCCGGGTCATGGGGTCAGCGGGTCAGAAGCAGCGTTTCGGGTCCCGGGTCCCCCGAGGTGGGAAAAGCGCACGTTTGTTCATTCAGGCATTCGTGCGTCTGCTCGTTTTCTCATCTCCGCTTTCTGCCGTCACCGCTTAACAGGGAAATGTGACGAAACCGCTGCGGAAACAAGGCTGACGGTCAGACGGAAATCCCGAGCGGATAACGACGCCGAGTCATTGCTGCATTTCTTTCTGCACCTTGCGGCGAACAGATGTCGAGTGTGAAGATGATATCCGGCCCTTGGACTGGGAAGGGATGCGCGTTTGATCTCGTTCGAGTCGGCGCGGACCTTTCGAATAAGTTGTTATTAATAAAAAAATATATATAAATTGTACATTATCAATCAAACCCTCGGGCATGTTTGGATATTCCCATGACCACTGTTTAATTTTAGGAATGTGAGATATGTTCACTTCACTCACGCCCGTGCCAAGACTTGACCTTTCAAACATTGATTCCACGTATTTTTAATTTTTATGTGGCTAAAAACTAGTTTCCATTAATCGCATTCGAATTCTTTCTAATATTGTGGTGTCAAAAAAAAAAGATATTCTATAAATTTTGATCTAAAGACAATTGATTTATTCATGGAATACGAAATCGTGAGTTTTTTTTTGTATTACGTCATGTTCCTAATTTGTACGACGTGTGAGAAATAAAACGAAACTAAGGAAAAAAGAAAAAACACCGTATAGTTACTCGAGCTAGACGTTAAGTCCTGTCGTAGATCGTTCCGTAGATACGATACTCTAATCAAGAAAACGAGCAAACGTGTGTCCTTATTTAGAAAAAAGAAAGAACCGAGCTGCTTTGATGATTAACCGGAAGGCCAAGGAAGTTTTGAACTTCCGTTATAATTACATCACGCGAGATACCAGGCCCACTTTATCTTTGAACTGTATACACATAGTAAACAGTCACCGGTTGATTTGTTTATTTAATTCTAACTTTCGAATCAACCGTCTCGAAGATAACATACGCAAATAAAAGAATTTAAATTAGTATTCGCCCTCAATATTCGTCTAGTTTGCGTACAGTATTCGTCAATAACGCAGCAGACTGAAACATAACACAGAAGTTGGATACGGAAATCGCCGCGGCCTTCGCATTGCAAGTAAAAGCGTGAAGGTTGTCAATTTTTTTTTTTTTTTTTTTCTTTACCCTGAACACCAAAGCTCAGATTTTCGTAGTTCTGTGACACATATTATTTTATACTAGGTATACAAACTAGGCAAAGGTGGTTTTATATTCGCACGTAGTTGCAAAATCGCTAGTTTTTAATCCTCCGGTTTGTGTACACTGTTAAAATTTTCCGAACGTAGCTTCCTACACTGTATTGGAAGTTTTATTCCGATACGGAAGAGTGAATTCACCCAACACTTACTATATATTCATTTTACAACTACAATCAATTCACTACACAATCAAGTGAATTCGAATGATTTTTTTCGTGTTTTTTCTTATAAATTTTACAATTAGTAACATCAGAAACTTTGTTGTAAATTTGTCACAAGTATATAGTAATAATTTACGACGCTACACCGAATTTGTAAATTTGCAAGCTGATTTTATACATTTACAACACTTTTGTACAGTGTGGTAAATTTACAATAATTTTTAGTGACACAAGTCTGCCGCGTGGACCAAATAATCTGAGCAGTTAGTTAAATGCGTGAATCGTGCGCGGTTAATTATATTATATCCAGCATGCGCAACGGAGCGTCTATACGCAACGCGGTCAGCTTTTGAATTCATTCGAATTGCTTAACAGGGAAAGCGAGCCACGCCAGTCTCGTGCAATACGCGCAAAACTGAGCTGCTAAAATTTGCAAGGTTGCACGTTGGTCAAGCCGACCGCGTTGAATTTCAGCTTGTACACGCGAATCAAAGTTGGTGTGTGCTCCGAGCGCTGATGCGTTATGTAACGGTAAACTGCAGCGAGTAATTGCAGGGCTAACGATTTTATGTAACTCGACTCGCCTGCTCCACCTACGTATAGGTAAATTACGCCTCGATTGCGATCGAGTGATAAATTTTCCAAACACTGAGTAAATCTCGGCTGCGCTTCGAGCCCGGGAAAAATTAGAAAATCTAAATTCTCACGAGCGTTGATTTCGTTCGCAAAGGGGTTCGACCGCGACTCAATCTGCACTCGAATACGGAAGCGGGGAAAGCGGCGAAAGCCGCTTGTTGACTGACGCATGCGACGATGTCGAATGTGCCGCGTTAATAGCGATTGTACAATGATCGTTTAGCTATGATCGTACGCGAAGCCGAGCAGGAAACGACGCCCGCAAGTTCAGTGCTACACGGAGAGAATAAAAGAGCAGGTTTTACTCAAAACTGTAAGAAAAGAGGGACGCGTCGAGGTTTTATTGTAAAATATACACCGCGAAATGCAGAATTTACTATAAAAATGGTGAAAACTACCGTGCGCAAAGTGAAATATTTCACGTCAATGGTAAAAATTACAGCTGCCATGGGTATTATTTGCCAAAAACCTTGAACTCTTCCTCTTTTCCGCCAGTTTTGAGAGTAAAATCTGCACTTTTCATTCTCTCGTTGTAACTACCGTGCCCGCGACTTGTCTTTTCTTACGCATAAATTTATCACTGGGAGCTTGCGGAATCGGCTGATTTTGAGCTTGCGGTTCGAGCGGATTGTATCTATAAATTGAACGAGCTCGTTGCTTTTACGCATTGAAGAAAGATTATACGTTTCCTTGCGGTTTACATTTCCCAGCGAATCAACCGACGGGGATTTTCGCAGAAGGTCGGATCAACGGAGCTTTAATGATTTCGCTTTATTAAGCAAGGAAAACGCCTCTGCCACTGCCTTGCAATAATCGCGTACGTATGTCGTGGCGATACACTATATGCTTAATTACCGCACATTATACCGAAGAACAATGAGTAATTTGTATACCATCTAAGTACGCGTGAGAAATATCTAATTACAACGAATCTGCTCCTTACCAACGTCTACATTTGTATAATAGAGACTGCAGTTCCGTTACGCAAACCGCAAACATCCTATCTCGTAGCTTTGTTTTGCACTTTCAGTTCAGCGAATAAGCACTACCGGAGTAAGCGATAGATCAGCGGCTACCGGAAATGGTAACGACACACGTTCAGAGAGTAAACTTGTCGTCACTGCAGATTTCGGACAAACGTTAGACAGATAAACGGCCAAATATTAGCACAAGCTGTGTTCGTTTTGCTTTCATCTGAGAATATTTTTTACCGACAATAATCGTATCGTATAATAATCGCACGTGAAATTGCCGTGGCGTAATTTTGTGGTTCTTAGACGACAAATTGGAGAGGTAAAAACGAGTCGAAGAACACGGGTTTAGGTGGAACTACGGAGTTAACGAAGTTCACAGACTAGTCTTTTGTCCGTCGTCCGAACAAGGTGTAGAAATCTTATTTTCATGTACGAGTACAAACGCGTAGGCAAATATAACTACTACTTGAGAAACCTCGTGAGACACGCCCGCAGGTTAATTACGAGAACTCCGCGTCGTTCTCGCAGTGACGGGACCTGCAAATATACACCCAACTTATGCCCATCTTAATAAACATTAAACACGCACCTGCGTTAACATTTTGCTCGACGATAAATTGTAAACGCGATTCACCATTCTACGGTTTACTCGCGTACGCGATCGGCCGTCTAATTAAATTAATCACGATTATCATAGATACAGAACCGTAATACAAGGCGTGGTGTAAGCCAAGCAGTCGCTCCATAAGCTTATACCAACACGCAACGAATCGTTGCGTAACTATACTCAATAGCGAGAGAACGTATCGTTCGTTCGTTTACGATCTACCATGTGCCTAAGTCACTGTAGTTCTTTGTATTCCGTGCCGTCGCAAAAACAATTAGCAGTTAATGAAAATCCTGATACCGGTTTACGAGACGCATTTGTTTTGATTGTTGAGATAAAAAAAAAAAAGAAGATGACGGAGCAAATTAGTCGAAAACTGTGTTGAAACTCAAACTTCAATTACATACCGAATGAACAAGGTTCAATCGTCGCATTTCTAGATCTACGAGCGTCGCAGGTTTTTAATCGCAAGAGTATCCGTCTCCTTCCTCGTCCTCCTTCTCATCCGCTTTGAGATAAAAATGAAAAATCTCCATAAGAC